>NW_028076969.1:0-21199 GCF_014824575.4 Sturnira hondurensis | reverse complement strand
TGAAGAAAGAAATCAAGGAAGACACAAACAAATGGAAACATATACCGTGTTCATGGATTGGAAGAATTAACATCATCAAAATGTCCATACTACCCAAAGCAATTTACAGATTCAATGCAATACCTATTAAAGTACCAATGGCATATTTCACAGACATAGAACAAACACTTCAAAAATTTATATGGAACCATAAAAGACCCCGAATAGCAGCTGCAATTTTGAGAAAGAAGAACAAAGTAGGAGGGATCACAATACCTGATATCAAACTGTATTACAAGGCCACTGTAATCAAAACAGCCTGGTACTGGCATAAAAACAGGCACATAGACCAATGGAATAGAACAGAGAGCCCAGAAATAAACCCAACTCTCTACAGTCAATTAATATTCAACAAAGGGAGCAGTAACATAAAATGGAGTAAAGATAGCTTTTTCAACTAATGGTGTTGGGAGAACTGGACAGCTACATGCAAAAAAATGAAACTCGAGCACCAACTTACACCATACACCAAAATTAATTCAAGGTGGATAAAAGACTTAAATACAAGCTGCAAAACCATTAAAGCCCTAGAGGAGAACATTGGCAGGAAAATCTCAGATATTCCACGCAGAAATATTTTTATTGATACGTCCCCTAGAGCAAGGGACATAAAGTAAAGAATAAACAAATGGGATCTCATCAAAATTAAAAGCTTCTGCATGGCTAAGGAAAACAGTATCAAGATAAAAAGAGAAGCAACAGCTTGGGAAAACATATTTGCCAATGATACCTCAGACAAAGGTTTAATCTCCAAAATGTACAAAGAACTCACTTGACTCCACTCAAAGAAGATGAGCAACCCAATTAAAAAATGGGCAAAGGACTTGAACAGATTTCATTATTATATTTTATTTTAGTATGTGGTAGTAGAAATAAATCTGACTCACAAGACCTTATAAGAAGTAACAAATAACAATAGTTTTCCTTTTTTTTTTTTAGATTGCTTCCTTTTCATCAGAATATTTCTCAATTAAATCCATCCAGAAACTTGAAAGTAGATAAGGGGAAGATCTTTAATACAGAAGTATAAACAATAAAATTGTCCTAAAATGATTTGAATGATTATTTATTCTTAATAATTATAACATTATTATAATAATTTTAAAAATTTGCTATAATGTGTGGCATATATTGATAGTGTGATCTTGCAATCAGCAGCTCATCAGTGAGCAACCATGGCTCAGTTGGTTGGAACATAATTTGTGCACCAAAAAGTTGAGGGTTCCACTCCAGTCAAAGTTCACACCTAGGTTGCAGGTTCAATCCCTGGTTGGGGCACATATGAGAGGCAGCTGATCAATGTTCCTCACATTGATGTTTCTCTCTTTCTCTTTCTCTCTCTCTCCCTACATCTCTCTCTAACATCGATAAAAACATATCCTCACATGAGGATTTAGAACAATTTATCAGTGAGAAGAGCCCCATCAAATGTAGTTGAATTGGATGACCCAATCAGTAATTGTTGACAGAAAAATTACTGTTTCATAGGCAGTGAAAATTATTTGCATTTCATGGAACAAAAATCATTTGCTGCTGGGGAAGAGATAGTTCTATTGTGCATCTAAAAGGTAAGCACAATAAGAAAGCTCAAAGGAGCAAGTGCATGACATGCTCTGTCTGACCTTTTCCAAAGGGCTTTTACATCATTCTCTCCTCTGTTTCCTGCTGAGTATAACAGATGTAGATATTCTGGGAGCAATAGACCAAGGATTTCTCAACAAATAGAAATTCCATTAAAAACTTATGGCATGATATTTTTATAATGTTTAAAGATTGAATGGGCATTACAAGTTCTAATTTGGGGCAGGAAAATACATTGGCAGAAGAATTTATTGTATTCCCATCATTAATATTTTAAAATTTAAGGCACTCTATAATCTTTTCTGTTTTCAAAAAATCCCACATGATTGGGGTGAATATGAACATACAACCATTGCTTAATGTTTTCTAACCAATTCTCATAATTTACTTATGTTAAATAACAGGTTTTCTAAAGTATATATGCTTTTTAAAACTCATATTTCTTAATATACCTTATGTCTCATATTATTTCATGAGTTAAAAAATCATTAGCCCTAATACCCATTTATATTAAAAACCCCCAGTAAACTAGAAATAGAAACTTTCTCAACCTGATAAAAAAATATCTACAAAAAAACAACAAATAACAACAAAGAAATCTCCATTTCTGTGATTCTATTCCTGTTCTAGTTGTTTCCTTCATTTTTGTTTGTTTTTTAGGTTTGGTTATTGATAGTTGTGAGTTTGTTGTCATTTTACTGTTCATAGTTTTGATCTTCTTTTTCTTAGATAAGTCCCTTTAACATTTCACATAATAAGGGCTTGATGATGATGAACTCCTTTAATTTGATCTTACCTGGGAAGCACTTTTATCTGCCCTTCCATTCCAAATAATAGCTTTGCTGGGTAGAGTAATCTTGGATGTAGGTCCTTGCCTTTCATGACTTCTAAAACTTCTTTCCAGTTCCTTCTTGCTTATAAGGTTTCTTTTGAAAAGTCAGCTGATAGTCTTATGAGCACCTCTTTGTAGGTAGCTGTCCACTTTTCTCTTGCTGCTTTTAAGATTCTCTTTTTATCTTTAATCATGAGTAATGTAATTATGATGTGCCTTGGTGTGTGCTTTCTTGGATCCAACATTCTGGGGACTCTCCAAGCTTCCTGGACTTCCTGGAAGTATATTTCCTTTGTCAGATTGGAGGAGTTCTTTTTCATTATGCTGTCAAATAAATTTTCAATTTCTTGCTCTTCCTCTTCTCCTTTTGACACCCCTATGATTCAGATGTTGGAACATTTAAAGTTGTCACAGAGGTTTCCTAAGCCTCTTCTCATTTTTTTGAATTCTTGTTTCTTCACTCTGTTCTGTTTGAATGTATCTTTCTTCCTTGTGCTCCAAACCATTGATTTGAGTCCCAGTTCCCTTTCCTTCACTGTTGGTTTCCTGCATATTTTCCTTTATTTCACTTTTTATAGCCTTCAGTTTTCTCTCTATTTAGAATCCATACTCAACCATATCTGTGAGCATACTGATTACCAATGTTTTGAACTGTGCATCTGTTAGGTTGGCTATCTCTTGGTCACTTAGTTGCATTTTCTCTGAAGCTTTGATCATTCTTTCATTCAGGCCATATTTGTTGGTCTCAGCACACCTGTTTTGTAGTAAGGGGTGGAGTCTTAGGTATTCATCAGGGTGGGGAAACCCAGTTTGCTGCATTGTGGCACTGTATGTGGGAGAGGGGTCTGAGAGAGAACAATGCCACTTGCTTGGCTCTGGTCCAGTGGCTTTCAGTTACTTCCCCTGCTACCCACAATCAAATTGGGTCCTTTTTATACTGATTCCAGAGTGGGTGGTTTTGTGTATGTTCTAGAATCCTGTGGGTCTGTCCAACAAACTCTCCTATAAGGCTGGGAGTTTCTCCCACTGCTTCAACCTTACAGTTTTTTTTTTCAGTCAAAGGTTTTCAGGCTTTATTTCCCTGCACTGGAAACCTGGGTTGCACAGTCTATCTTGCTACCCAGTTTTTCCTCCTGGTTTATCTGGACATAAATGTGGGTCCTTCTGCTCCACCAGCTGCCACCTCGCCCAACCTGGTCCTCCAGCTAATGCCTTGCTGTGGGTCCTCTTGCCCAGCTGCCTATCTCTGCCTGTCCTACAGGTCTGGGTGAATATTTTTTCTTTAACTCCTTGGTTATCAAACTTCAATACAGTTTAATTTTCTGTCAATTCTGGTTGTTTTCTTTTTTAAAAAATTTGTTATTGTCCTTCTTTTGGTGTGTGAGGAGGCATGGTGTACCTACACCTCCATCTTGGTGGTAAGTCCCTTAAAAATAGTTATCACTGTGGCTCCTGACCCCTCTGGGTCTAGCAGTGTCTGTATATGTATGTGTTTGAGTGTGTGTGTTGTGGTTGCATAGAAAAGGTGTTACCTCATTGACAATATTGGTTTCATCTTGCTGCAATAGTTTGGTGCTGCTTGCCTCATCAGGTGCTTTGTTGATTGCTCAGATACCTCCTCCTCTAAGCTACCTGGGATGTGCACCTTAAGTTTACTCTCTAGGACAAATGCATCTCCCCAAGCTGGTTACCTTTTTCCATTAATCCTGGACCTGTTGACTGAGGTCTCTTAGCCCTTCCAGACAACTATGTTAAACCTAAAACAACCCCAACCAAGTTCCTCTAGAGAATCCATACCAGACCCATGGGAAACATTTGCAGATGTTTAGTCCATCAAACTCAGGGCATGAAGACCACCTCTGCTACAGCTACCTCTCTTTATGCTTATTATGAGAGCAAACAGCTCCAGATATGGCTGCCCACTCAGTCCTCAAGAGTGTGTCACACACTAGTTCACTGTGCCTCAAACTACAGGGACAGTTACTTAAGATCTGTGATTGGTCTCACTAAGTCCCTGACACCTATATGATGAGGACAAACCCCCACTCTCCTTACCCTCCACTCTGGGTAGGTTAAATGTGGTAAATTCACATGATTTGATTTGAACATCTCTCTAGGGAAAACCTTTCTCAAATTCCAGACTTCCCTTCTCTAGGCCTCTATGTCCTCCTTTAACATCCGTGGATACTTGGCCAGCCAAAGGTCATTAAACCACTTTTTTTCCAGTCTCCTTTGAAAATCCCAGAAAGATGATTCATCACCTCAGTTTGGACTATGAATTTAGAATTTGTCACCTTTCTTTTGTCTCTGACCTTTTGAGGACTCAGTCTAAAGAATAAGTTTTAAAGAAATTTATTTTAACATCTTGCTATGTATAAAGGGCTTTTCTACAATGATTTCCAACCCTGTAAGTAATACATAACATTTTGCATATTCATGTGTCTGTGCATATGACTGACTTCTAAACCAGATGTAGATGTGCACCAAATAGATATGCTTCAGTCTCACTTGGCCTTTAAAAGAGTTCTGTCAACATGGACTGCAGAGACATTCAGGTGTGATTTATTTTCAATAACATGGAACTAGAGTTTTCTTAATCTATGACATGTTACACTAAGATTAAATATATGCAGAGCAATGACAGGAAAAGCATTATTCTAAGGACTGCACAAAACTCAGCTCACCAGACAAAATGAATAATGGGTGTGGTCTTTAATATATTAATGTATATAATATGTTTGCACACAGTACACTTTACTATAAGATTACAGCTTTAGAGTTAATAACACATTTTAAAAATGAAATTAAAATCATTTGTGTAACAAGTACAGAGAGAGAAAACAATGGCTCTTGGTTATTTTTATTTAACTATTATTTTTAAATCTGATGTTGGGAACAGCCCTGCCTGGTTTCAGAAGCTATAAGTCCCCCATGGCTAAGGCTGAGTGAGCCACCTTCCAACCATAAGCCACTAAGGAGACAAAGCTCATCTCACTGGCAGGGGTACCACCTCTGCTCCTTTTACTTTACCCTACCTGGCCCTCAATACTTAATCAGTTAGCCAATGACTGGTAAGATTCCTTGAGGGAGGGACAGCCTATGACAGGCATGATCACGGGGGGCCCAGGGAAGGACTTGGGGGCTATAGAAAAAGGGGGTGATGGACCCTTGACATAGCCTAATTCCTCATCTGTCTGCAAGAAGTCTCCTAATCTCTTGGCTGCCTTACTTCCCCTGCCTGACTTAAGCCTTAAACAATGCTGGTGGTGGGTGCCACCCTGTGCTGGAAGGAGTGGTTCCCTAGGGTGATCAGGCCTAAGAAAGAATGCATAAAATCCTGTGAAGCCTACTTTGCTAATACCCACAATTTAAATAATAAGGGACCAAGCAGGAAGTGAGTTTGTTCCCCAAAGTTTTATGGTCCTTTAGCTATCTGACCCTGACTCAAAATAGGCCCTCAGAGTTCTTTGAATGTTAACTATTGTTTAGTCATTTCTGCCTGACAATGATTGATGAACTTTATTCCTGTGAAATTTGAACCCAATAAAATCCTGTCAAGGCACGGGTTGGGGTGCTCTCCTCTTGAGAGAGCAGCTGTGCCATTCCTTTTCCTCCACAGGACTTGGTAGTCCGTGTGAATGTATCTCGTCTGATTCATAACGCCACGGACACTGTGGGCTGGTGTTTGTGTCAGCTCTTGGTTATTTTTATTTAACTGTTATTTTTAAATCTTCAACTAAGCTCTTTGGGCATTTCTGTTATCAGCATAAATAGAGAATATTTACTAAGTAGGTATGATAGAGTCTCTACCACCTTTAAAAGTTAAGGTTTCTAATGTGTGAGTAAATCAATAGCCAGATATTAATATAAAAAGAGGAAACTCTCTATTTTTGGATTTGTGATTTGCCCTTTTGAAAATGTGCATACCCCTACAATGGTCTCTAAGTTCCATGGAGTGCAGAAATATATGCAAAAGCTCCAAATAATGGGTAGATGAAGCATAGCTGAACCACTTTGAACATGATTCATTAAAGGGAGAGTAGTAGAGATGGCAAGAACCCTGGGAACAGCCTTTCCTCCAAATATCTATGCATGACCCAGATCTCAATTAGTATAATACTTAGATTTAAAAAGTGGAAATGAACAAACAACAAATGTTGGAGAGGGTGTGGGGAAAAGGAGCCCCTAGTTCACTGTTGGTGAGATTGCAAACTGGTACAAACAGTATGGAAAAGAGTATGACTTTTCTAAGAAAACTAAAAATGAACGTGCCTTTTGACCCAGCAATTCCACTATTAGGAGTATATCCTAAGAACCCTGAAACACCAATCCAAAAGAACCTATGCACCCCGATGTCCATAGCAGCACAATTTACAATAGCCAAGAGTTGGAAGCAACCTAGATGCCCATCAGTAAATGACTGGATCAAAAAGCTATGGTACATTTACACAATGGAATTCTATGCTGCAGAAAGGAAGAAGGAACTCCTACCCTTTGCAACATCGTGGATGGAACTGGAAAGCATTGGGCTGAGTGAAATGAGCCAGGCGGTGAAAGACAAATACCATATGATATCACTGTTAACAGGAATCTAAACAACAAAACAAACAAGCAAGCAAAATATGACCAATGACACTCAAATAAGGAACAGGCTGACAGGGTCCAGAGGGGAGACGGGAGAGAATCATAGGGGAAAAGGGGATGGACTCACATGAACAAGTATAAAGGACATATGGACAATAACTAAGGTGGGGGAAGGAAATGGGAGGGAGGTGGGGAGCACTGGGCAGGGGGCAGGGCTGGGAATATAAGACAGAAAACTGTACTTGAATAAGAATTAAATAAAAATTTTTTTAAAAGTGGAAATGAAGGAAATGTTAAATGCTATTTTTTATAATTTTATGTGAATTCGTTTAACCGAATAACTACATAACTAAATTGAACTGCATTCTGAATCTTGGGGTTAGTTGTAGTTAACTCTGAAAGGGAGGTGTCGTTTGGAGCTTTGGGCATTGGCAGAGTATGGCAGAGCACCCGAGTGGGATATCCCAGTGGGGCTGTGTAAGAACTGAAAAGTATGCAAGTCTTCTAAGGAAATGAAAAGGAATAAGCAAAAAGAGGTAGAAGAGATACACAAAAACTTCTATCACTTGAAACAAATTTAGACCCTTAATAAGCTTTTGAAAGTTGCTTGATATGTACTCTAGGTTCTCAATAATCCCCAGTTACCAGGACTGGAGTCAAAGGCTGAGATTTAAGCTTCTCCTTCTCTCATCCTTTCAACAGCCTGGTGTCTGACCCCTCAGTGCTCAATATTTCTCTAATCTGGGTAAAAGCAAAGGGAGAAAGAAGGGGAGGTGTTGATACACATATATAGGTGCCAAAGGTTACACATACACCTCCTCTTTACCTTTCTTTTCCTCAGCAACTGCTCTCACTTGTTATTTTGGCTCATTGTTATATTCCCGATTTACTATTCACTATATTTTGCTAAGAACATTTCCCCAAAGGGCTCCTCTATCTTCCCCCTCTCCAAGACATTACATTCGTATTCCACTGGATTAAAGTGAGAGGGAAAAAAAACTTATTCAGAATAACTGATCAGCAGGCACATGTTACATTCCTTGAGAAAATTTAGCAGCCATTTATTCAGCCTAGGCGTGCTCTTTTAAGTCTTATTCCTGCTATGGAAAATAAAAGACTAAGCTTCAGCAAGATTTGCAGAATCTAGTCATGAGACTAGGACTGTGGTGGGTTTCTGGTGATGGTAGAGGGTTAGTGTATGAATTGTGACATTAGCTTCCTTCAAGGCTAATTACAGCCTCCCTTCCCCCCTGCCAACAACTTTTTCTCAAGCTTTCATCCATTCAGTCACCTAAGCAGCCTTGAAAACAAATTAACATGCTGATTTAGCAGGGTTATAGAAGAAATCAAGTGTGAAATAATGTTTGTAAATCTACAGAGAGATGTGCAAATGTATGTCTGGGTGTGTATGTGGTAGAGATGATGGTGGTATATGTTTGTTGCTTTTTTTTTTTTTCATTTTACATGGGAACACTAAGAGAATAGAGAAAAGTATATTGACTCCTGAGAAAGAAAGTAGCCCTACAAAATATGAGTGAGACAAATGCAAACTTGATAGACCAGATAGATTTTCCATGTTTAATGATTTTCAAAGATCATGTAAAAGGCTAATACAGCATTTTGTCATGTGAGCTCTTTCAGAGTCCCTTCATTCAAACAGATAATGCAGGATAAGCCTATTGAAAGAAAGAGAGAGGCTCAATTCCAGATTTCTACCATAAAAGAATGGAAATGGCAAGAGGTATGGTATTGGTTCCCAAAATATATTATTTATTAAGAAGATCTTAAGCAAAGGCAGAAAGCAAATGAGTGGGTTGGGACTGAGAGGGAGAAAGGACTGACATGTTTTGAGTGCCTACAGTATACCTGTTATTGCATTGCCACTTTGCATAGCTCATATTCATTATCCTGGAAATAGTAGGCTGATAAGGAACATGAATGATTCCAAAAACTATGTACTGGCAATTATCCATGAAAGCCTTTATAACTCTAACATTGAACATCCAGGGCAGCTCCTGTTTGGCTAATTAACAACTGAGGCTGTTCTGACATTGAAGAAGCCAGCACCTTCCCTCAGCTCATTGGACTCATGCTAGGTCATATATGCTCTCTCACACCACACATTAAATCTTTGCAAGAGCACATAATTTCTACCTTTGGAACCTTTGCATTTATTTATGTTTAACAAGGTAATAATGCATCTTTAGAGGGGAAGGGAAGGAGAAAGGGAGAGAAATATCAATGTATGGTTGCCTCTCCTGAGTCCCCTGCTGGGAACTGGCCTGCAACCCAGGCATGTGCCCTGACTGGGAATCGAACTGTGATCCTCTGGTTCATAGGCCCGAGCTCAATCCACTGAGCTATGTCAGCCAGGGCTCATACCTACTTAATTTTAATCCTACACTGTCTACTACTTCATTGAAATTCCTACTGTCTTTTGTTACATGATATTAAACATCAAGTTAAGAATTTAATTACACTGAGCTTAAAGTGTGACTGGAACAGCAGAGCTGCTGTTAAGACACTGAATATAGGGGAGTCTCCTCAGAGGGATAGAAAACAGCTAAGTCTTCTGGAAGGTAAATACACCAAAAAAGAGAGAGAGAAGGGGAGAGAGAGATGTTGGAAGTATATTCAGATATTTTAAATCAAGGAAAAGCCTTTAACCTGAAAAACAGAATTATTTTTCAAATAGGAAAATATGACACAATATAATATTTCAATTGAGTTGTAGAGATATGTGAGAAATTGTACTTCAACTTGATGAAGTAATGGAGGAAAACAAAAATGTGAAGAATTATGAGAATAAGGCAAGACTTCCCTTTAGTCTCTTAATGGTCATGTGATTCTTCATTGTTTTCATGTCAGTTCATGCTAAGTGAAAAAAATTGGAAAATAAGAATGAGATTTGGAAATGCAGCTAAGACTAACCACAGCACTGGGAGCTGACAGCACTAGTAGTAACAGAAAGTGGTGTATGCACTGGAAAGGGGGAAACAAAGTTACAGTGGGAGTGTGTTGGGACCTGCCCAGCCTGGTTTCAGGAGCTTTAAACCCCCCATGGCTAAAGCTGAGTGAGCGAACTTCTGACCATAAGCCACTAAGGAGACAAAGCTTATCTCCCTGACAGGAGCACCGCTTCGGCTCCTTTTTCTGTAACTGGCCTCCAGTGCTTGGTCAGTTAGCCAATGACAGGTAAGATTCCCCAAGCGGGGAAACCACCTAAGACAGGCGTGATCACATGGAGGCCTCAGGGAAGGACTTGGGGGGGGCTATGGAGAAAGGGGGTGATGGACCCTTGCTCCTCAGCTTTGATGAAGCCTGAGTCCTCAGTCTGTCTGTGAGAATAGACAGAATTCTGTCTAAATTCTGTCTCCAAGAATTCCTTGGCTATCTGCCTCCTCTGCCTGACATAAGCCTGAAAACAATGACTGAGGATGGTGCAGCCCTGTGCTAGAAATGACGGGCTCCTCGGGTGATTAGGCCTGAGAAAGGATATGTAAAATCCTGTGAAGCCTGCTTTGCTAAGAATGCTCTTAGTTAAGTGATAAAGGCCCGGGCAGAAAATGAGTTTGTTTTTCCAAAGTTTTGTAGCCTTTTAGCTGATAGACCCTGACTTAGAAGAAGCCCTAATAGTTCTTTGTGTGCTATCTACTGTTTACTGCCTGACAATGATTAATAAGTTGTACCTGAACTTCTGTGCAAAAAAATTAAAAATAAATAAATAAATAAAAGCCTGTCTAGGCAAGGGTCAGTGCGCTCTCCCCTTGAGAGGGTGGCCAAGCCCCTCTGAGGCACTCCCCCATTGAGGGAGTAGCCATGCCATCCCTTTTCCTCCACAGGACTTGGTAGTCCCTGTGAATTTGTCTTGATTTTCTATCCATAATGCTGCAGGCACTGAGGCCAGTGTCCATGTCAGGAGTGAGATGGAGAAACAATTATCCTAAAGGTGTTTATTTGGTGGCTACGCCAATAAAGTTTTATTTTATTATTATATAAGAGATGACCCCCAAACAGAATTTATTTGTAAAAAACTGTGTATTTACTCTTATATGTTTAAATTTCAGCCACCTATAAGTACTTTCCATTTGATACCATATACCTAACATGATATTTTTTCCACTGCTGAAAAGTTTTTGAACTCTACAATTTTAGTGCTTTTTTAGTGCTTCTGCCATTTTTTGTGTCACCTCTTCCATCCACATTGGCAAAAATGTTTCCCCTTGAGGACTTTTTTCATCCACAGGAAACACACACAAAAAAGGTTGCTTGGGGCAAGATCAGGTGAATAGGGAGGGTGGGGAGCAGGGTCATGTCATTTTTGGTCCAAAACTGCTAAACACTCAGTGTGGTGTGTGCAGGTGTACTCATAAATCACCCATCATGAAATGGGTAAACATGTTGAAAGAATCTTCAAAAAAATTTCATCAAAGTCAAATACAGCCTCTCACAACAACACCAACTGGTACACTCATAGAGATGGGTTCCCAAAACACTCACCTGGGAAAGGAAGCCTATGCTACGAGAAGCCCAACATCCAGAAGATAATTCCAATTTTGGGGGATCCTCCCTCATTACCTATATATATTATATATTATATATTATATATTATATATATGTTGTATGTATGTATAATACATCTTATACATATGTATAATATGCATATTATACCCCCCTCATATATTTTGTTTAGACTTTAGAAAAGAAGATGGGGCCCTTGAAACTGATCTCTGAATGATGGCACCTTAGAGTCAGGAGGGACCTAGGAGGAATTAGTCTTTTAAGGTATGATACTGCAATGCAGGCATTTCTTCTCCAGGAGCTCTGATAAATGGCTAGCTCCTACCTGAGCACTTCCAGAGACTGTCACATGATTGTAGCTATTAAAAAGGTCCTCCACAAACTGAGTACAATTTTTCTTCTTCTCACTTCCCACTATTAATCTTCATTCTGTCTTCTGGATCTACATGGTATATTCACAATCCTTCTTTCCCAAGGGGAACAACCCGAGCAACCTTAGCTGAGGTAATTCAGGGCAAAATAGCTACATGATGGGACTATTAGTTATGAGAAAGTAATTTCTCATGTAGATATAAATTTGAAAGGGAGATGTAGGAAAGATGCTCCGATGGAAGAAGAGGAAGCCAAAGGTTGAGCCAATTTCCAATGGAGAGAAATTACAATAAAACACAAAAACAAACTGGTACACTTACAAATATATAACTGGAAAGAAAGAATGCTATTGATAACATGAAGAATGTGGAAAAAAGAAAAATGTACTTGCCCTGGGCAGTGTGACTCAAATGGCTGGGCTTCATTCCTCAAAGCAAAAAGCCTCGGCTTCAATTCCTGGTCAGGACATGTGCCTGGGTTGCAGGTATGGTTCCCAGTTGGGGTGCCTGCAAGAGGCAACCGATTGATGTTTCTTTTTTATATCAATGTTTCTCTCCCTTTATTTCTCCTTCCCTTCACCCCTCTCTAAAAATAAATAAACAAATCTTTAGAAAACAAAAATGTATTTATAATCCAATTGGAGAGATAGGGAAACATGCAATAAGCATAATGAATATAATGCATGGAAGCTAAGATCAACTTATAGTTACATCATTGCCATTAAATCGTGATTTGTATGGTATTCTAACTTTAAGTTTGGTGCGTAAGAAGATGTTCTGAACTGTATTCAAGCTTCAGCCTGTAGGATAAGACAAATGAGGAGAACATCAGTATCAGCATCTCCCAGAGAATGATAGATAAACCAGAGGGGTAGACAGACACCGGGGGGGGGGGGGCCCATGATCTCCATGTCATGGTATTTATGCCTTTTTCTAGTTTCATATTTTTTAATTTAGGTAGGACCACTGACTTGCTTCTAATCAATAAAAACAGCAAGGTAATGGATGGACATGATCATAGTACATAAGATTGTTATGCCTGCCTTGTTAAAAGACTCTGTTTACCTTGGTGGCTATGAGAAAACAAGTTGTCATGTTGTAATTATATGTAGAGAGAGCCATGCAGTTAGAATGTGATCATAGCTCCCAGGTGCCAAGCAGCCAGGTACTGAGACCCTCGGTCCAGAAACCCACAAACAACTGAAATCTGCCTACAACGACATGAGTAAGGAAGTGGTTTTTTCCCCAGCAGAGTCTCAGATGAGACCACAGCACAGATCCTTAGCTGTTTTGTAGAGAATCAGCTGAGTCGTATCTGGATTCCTGACCCACAGAGTCTGTGAGATACAAAACGTTGATTTTAGCAACTATTTTTTGTAATGTTGTCACATGCCAAGGAATAAATAATACAGCCAGCTCAGTACTATTCATATGAAGAAACAATAGGAAGAGTAAACAACTATAAGTCACTAGACTATGACTCAAAAAGACAATTGTGCCTTACTTTGGACTACAGTGATCTAAAGTATTACAGGAACTTGTAGATGACTCTTTTATTGTTGATACAAAGGATATGACTAATAAATGCATATTTTGTGCTTATTTAGCATATGCAATTTATCTACTTAGAAGAATTTCCTCTGAGTATAAGGAGATACAATGAACAATTTTGGATAATTCTCCAAGAGAACAGAAATAGTGACAGAGAAAAGTCAAAAAACTAACCACAGAGAGAGACTTATTACTAAAAATATTAGGAAGAGAGGAAAAAAGAAAACAATGAAATATGTTAAAAGTTGTAAGTTATATAGCATTAATAAAATTTTTATAATTTATAGTAAATATTTCTAAAAGACGATGTTCATTGACAATACATGCATACCTTTTATAACAGAAAAACATATATTTGAAAATACTGTGAACCATTAAAGGATGAGTTTATTGTGACTTAATATTGTTCCCCAGAATTTGCACATTAGGTATTACTCAGGTCTCTGGTTTCTGATTTTTTTCTTTTTTTTTCCTGTATTTGGGTTGTTTCATTGGAGTTGGGCCTATGTCTATTATGTTATTAGACCATTATAGTTCCCATGTTCAGTAGGAAAAGCAATCCTCTCACTCCTCCAGTTAGTAAGGAGGTGCACTGCTCTCTCCTTGCTAGGAAGAGGCACAGTGAGGCACAGCCATTTTCACAAAAGAGAAAAGGATTCAGTATCACTATTATCTATTGGCTCTTTCTTATTAAGTTTTGAAATCCAGCTGGTTGGAAAGATTTCTGCTCTTTTTATCAAGGCTCAAAGGATTGCAAAAGAAGTGGGCAGTAAAAATACAATCTTTTTTTCCTCTATGGATATTAAAAAAAATCTTGCCTATCACTTGTTTTCTTATAAGCTTCAGGGTAGCAAAAAAAGAAGGGTAAAAAAAGTTTGACTTCTAGTTGCTTCTTGTCTTCATGACCATGGAAATCTGGAGGACAAAAGAGACACCTTTTAATTAATTTGATAATTCTAGTAAGTCCAAATAAAAGACAGCAAGCAATCTGTAGCTTTGGTCCCATCTTTTCCTAACCTGTGGAAATCTTTATTGATAAAAATCACCAGTAACTCTCAGATTCAGAGGTAGAGCTGTGGCAGGACTGATTTGATGGTGAGATGCACACAGGGAAACAACTTAACAGGTAAAAGTAAGTGGTCCTTAATGTGAATAGAGGCACAAAGATCCCTACTGCAAATAGCATAATATGTATCATTATGTAAGCAAATGTAAACTATAATATGAGCACAATTCATTTCATGACATCTGAGTCAGATAGTATATTGTTTTCAAATATTTTTACTAAATAGATAAAACCAATTCATTTGGAGAATCTGTGTATTTGCTGATGACTGATTTACTTGTGTTTCATAGGGTGTTTGCTTCCTATTATTCTATACTCAAATACATATGGCTGAAAATTTATTTCCCCCCAAAACTAAAATCAGTAAAATAAAACTGCAGGATGTTACTGTTAGCCAAAAGACAATAGGTCATTTGGTCTAGTGTGTTGTTCAATGCACGCAAGATTTATTTTTTGTTAAAAAAAAAAAAGTAAAATCTTACTGGTTCAAAGTGTCTGGAAGAAGGAGAATCTTAACATAAATTTGTGGACTATAGCATATAAGAGAAACTAAATTTTGTTGGCTTTAATTGTCCAGAAAAGCTCATATTTAGAAATTTTACCAATTGCTCCTAAAGTCACTTCATGTCTTCATAAGCTTTCTTCTGGCTACCTTCCATATAGTTATTGGTCAACCTTGCAAGATTATAGGCCACGTTTATGATGCCTTTCAGAATGTCAAAGTTCTATTACAATTCCTAAATGCCTGCTGGCCCTCACACTTTGCCCTTGATCATTTCCCTAATGAACAGCCTCCCCAAACTGTGGGCCACTGTACAGTGCAGTGGGGACAGAGTTGCTGCAAAGGAAGTCCATCAAGTGCACACGTTTTTCACCTGCAGGCACCTAAACTATTCTCTAGAAAATAAAATAACATTAGAGGGAGAGACCACAGCTGAGAAAAACAGGTATATATATACATTTTTTTAAAAAATCCACCTCAGAATAATATGGAAGGGTCCCCCTTGTTCCTAATTCTCATTGATTAGGAACCTTTGCAATATAATGTACTAACTTCATTAGCCAGGAGTATACAGTACAAGGTTCCTATGCTATTCTCAGTGATCTAGAGAAATTTCAGCCAGTAAAGCATTGATGACTATATAAATATTTTTAGTGTACTGAATAGATTATTATATGTGTATTTACTTTTTAAAAGAAATTACATCAGAGATACATGATGTTAGATCAGTGTTGTGCAGAGATAAAAGGGCACATATTTATTGCACTTCATGAAAGTCATCTAATAAAAAACAAAATCATTATATTCACTAAACCTTTAGTACAGTAACCTTTAAAATGGGGCAAGTAGCCCTGGCTGGTCTAGTTCGGTGGATTGAGCACCAGCCTGTGAACCAAAAAGATGCTGGTTTGATATCCAGTCAGGGCACATGCTTGGGTTGCGGGCCAGGTCCCCAGCTGAGGGCACTTGAGAGAAAACCACATATTGATATTTCTCTCCCTCTCTTTCTCCCTCCCTTTCTCTAAGAAAATTTTTAAAAATCTTTTTAAAATAAAATAAAATGGGGCAAGGATTGTGTTAGCCAAAAAGTTCATTTAGTTTTTCCATCGCATGCCTCTACTCACACTTAGTTATCTTTAACCTTATTTAAAACAATTTTCAGATTGCATTGTAATAGCTGTCATATTACCATGTATTTAAAGAAAACATCAAAACTGGTGAATTTTTGTGTAGCCGCTTTAATATTGAAGATAGAAGAAAAATAAGCAACATTTTTGGCATATTATGCTTTACTACTTCATAAAAGGTAAAAACACAACCGAAACTCAAGAAAAGATTTGTGTAGTATATGGAGAATGGGCTGTGACTGGTCAAACGTGTCAAAAGTGGTTTGTGAAGTTTTGTGCTAGAGATTTCTTTCTGGATGATGCTTCATGGTTGGGTAGACCAGTTGAAGTTGATAGTGATCAGATAGAGAAATTAATTGAGAACAGTCAACGTTATACCATGCAAGAGATAGACAACACACTCAAAATATCCAAATCAATAAGATTATTGGTAAAAACGAAACATGTGTTTCTTATTCTACGGAAAAAAACTAAACAAACTTCTTGGTCAATCGAATATTTAAATACATATTTAAATATATACAAGATATACACATATTTAATACTTCAGAGATCTGTGGTCAGCCTGAATGTAACCATTTTGGAAAGAATTATGTAAAATGCACATTGATATTTTTGTAATTGGGCTAAGGTTGAGATGTGGTACGCAGCATATTGACAAATTTTGTCCAAGTTTCGGATGAAGTGACTTGAGTAAGGTAGGTCAGAGATCAATACGCTTCTTCTGGAATCTCATGTCATTTTTCAAGAGAAGCGATTAAAGAACCACAGGGTACAATAGGTATTATTGTAGAGGGGATAGATGAATGGGTGGGTTGATGAATGGATTGATGGATGGATGGCTACAGTTAGGTATTTTTCTTACTGAGACATACCTAAAGCACAAAAAGAATGGGTAGTCTTGAATGTACAAGGAGTAGGGGAGGGGGGAGCTCAACATAATAAAATTATAGCTAGTTCCAAAAAGAAACCATCAGTGGTGTTAAAATGTGTGGTCTCTTGCTCTCCAAATGTCAAATGACTTCCTATTAGTAACTTGTACAATCATGTCACCACAACTTCAAGGTTAGACTCCAAAATGCAGTTATTCCTTTTACTTAACTAGAAACCTTAAAGATCCCAAAGGAGGACCTAAAATTTTACTTAAAGATTTTGCTTTGAACTTTGCAAATAAAACAAGAAAATGTATTACAAACTCTGAAAGGACTGTTCTAGACTGTTGAAGAGCTAGACCTAATTTGCAATGTAATGACGTGAAGTCAAGCTTATTTTTGTGCCCTTACCAAGGCAAAGAAGAGCGTGTAAGTAAAAAGGGCAACAGATCACCAACCTGCACAGTCATCTCAGGACATAAAAAGCATTTGTCAGGCCTTCTTTTCCATTGTTCTGCTTATCTTTCCTCCCTCTTAGTTCTTTACGCTGTTCTGGGAGCATAGAAGGTGTTCATTGAACATATACCTCTCTTCTTTCTCTTTCTCCCTCTCCCTCATCTTCCTTAATTTTCTCACTTCTACCTTCTTTTTGATATTCCTCCACTGCACATTTATCATTTTCTCCTCTCTTTTTTCCATCTGTCTTTCCTTTCTGTGTATGTCTCTCTTTTTAACTTTCAGATTATACTGTGAAAGAAATATACTTGTAATTATTTCTTTCAATTAATAAATAAATTGCACTCTGCTTTAAATTTTAACATAAACGATGATAATATTAACGCACACATGTATAATGCTATATTCTTTAGAAACAAAAGCAATGAGATGTAGTTATTTTATGTGTAGGACATTTCTGTTATGATCTCATTTCTTCCCATGGTTTCTCCCATCACACAACATCTTGGCTATTCAAAAGTGGCACCATGACCTATGAATCTGTTGTTGACCTTTCAAAAGGTCAATACATCTCTGCATTAGCCTTTCTTTATCCCTTGGAATGAATGTAAACTGATGCCAAACTCTCCCTTTGCAAGCATAAGCATTTTTGGAAGGTGAGCGCAAAGGAGCTGTTCAGTGTTATATTTTACACAATTAAACAACCTGTCCCCTTGGCACAGCACTTGGAAAATATATCATGGCTGTGAGAGATTCTTTTCTAACGCCATTATCTACTGCAGCCACACAGCGTTCCAACTCCCCTGCCACCAGGAGAGTCCAGGCCCCTTCCCATGGAGTACAGCTCTTCCATATTACAGCACTTCTTATCTTACAATCTATTTCTGGGCTCATTTACATGCATGCAAAAATGGGTTTCTGTCCCCTGGAGGGCTGGCAGGCACCCTGTGGTCTGATTTCTCTGGTCCCCGAACATTAGACACTCAGTTGCCAAAGGAAAGCCTCCAGAGAAATCATGTAATCAACAGTCTTGGAAATTTCACTTCTATCTCAGTCGATTAGCATGTTTTTTTTTTCTTCCTATTGTCATCACAGAGAGATGACAGCAAGGAAAATGTAAAGTTAAGGCTTATGGTAAGACAACTTAGAAATAGGGACTCACTCAGTTCAGTTTTCAGTAGTAAAAAGATGCTTGTCTACTACCAATTTCTCTCTCACAAAAGATTATAGAAGCTCCAGCAAATGTTGCTGGAAAGTGAAACCCTCTTAGAAGAATCTGGCTTTTCTGTTGTCTGTTATTATGAAATAAGGGGTGTGTTATATTGGAACACTTCAATTTCTCATTAAGAAGATGGATCACACGTTAATTGCCTTTATCTTCCTATCTAAGTAGTTTCTGTAGTCTGTTCCTCTTTTCACCTTATTAAATTCTTTCCCAAGTGTCACCAGTGATCTCATTAATTAAGTCCAGTCTCTCCTCAGTTTCCATCTTCCTGACCTTTTTATGGCTTTTGCCACCGCTGAGCACCTGCTCTTTCTCTCTTGGTCTTCTTTTGCTTTCTATGACACTTTACTACTTTGTTCTCCAAACTTGACGTATGACTCTATTTTGTCTTCTTTGCTGGCTCTTCTCCCTCCTCCCCTGACTAAACTGTGAGTTCCTACCAAAGCTATGATCTCAGCCTTCTGCTCTCCTTCCTCCATACTTATTCCACCTTCACATCTTCAATGAATATTTCTCTACGGGGACTCCAATCACCAATCCCAATGCCACTCATTCAACCTACAGTATGTTAACTCAAACAGTCTATGAAACATGTTTAGTTGGATAACAAGCCAATTACATTTTAAATTCACCTTAACTTCAATATGCTCAAAGTTTACCTACTCATTTTTCCATTCTTTTCTCCCACTTGAGTACACTTTATGTCTCCACCAAATACCACTCTCGAAAACCAACCTACATAACAATTTTTGCCAACTTCAATGCACCCTTCTAACTATTGCACTTCAGTGTCTGCTGCATTAAATTCAAATTTCTATGTATGGCATTCAAGGGTTTTTGCACATGGCATTAGTTTATCTAATTTTGGTTTCCACAGCTCTCCATCAATGGGCCATTTTTGCTGGTCAGGGAAGTCTCTTCATTATAAACATGCTTCTCTACCAACCCCTCATACCAATTCTACCTCTTCAGGTTTTGCTTTTTCCCTCTGGGTGAAATTGTTTTGCCTAGTCAATGTATCTGTAGATTAATTCTAACTTCTCATAAAGTTAGATAGTTGTCTGATAACCAGACAGTTGTGTGATAACCAAATATCGCCTGGAAATAATTAGTGTTTTAACGAACGGTTATACCCCAGCACTTAAGAAATCAGACTTGAAAGTCAGAGTACTGTGTAAAACACAACTCACTTATGATGTGACCTTGGACAAAGTACTTAATATTTCTGCTCCTGTTTCCAAATTTATAAAATGGAAATAACACACTACCTACCACATATGGTAGCTGGTAGGAATACTTGAAATTATGCATATGAATTACTTAGTACATGGCCTTCCCCTTAATAAGTACTCAATATAGTTAGCCACTATCACTATAAAATGTATGTGTCTTCACCCCGATGAACCCAATTTCATAATTTGTTTATTTAACAGTTATTCTTAGGTGGTAATGAACATAACCATAAACATGAATTGAACACTGAAAATGTACCACTGTTGTATTAATAAGGGACACCCAGGCACAGACTGGCAGGCAGGTGATGGTGCAATGGGGTCAGGCAGGTGACAGGGCCCTGAGGACAGCACCTCTCTCTGTTTTGTTCACCATTGTATCCAGGGCATAATGAAGAGAAAATGGTAAGTTCTTCAAATGTATGTATATATGTGTTGAGTGAACTACACAAAATCACCACATTTGGAATTTGAATCTAAGACAGTGAATTTCTCAAAATTTCAAGTTAGTAACTTTCTGCTAAGCCAAGGAGACCACGCTGAGAAACTGGTCAAGATCTTTTTCTCATTGTGATTACAAAGAACTCCTCCCAGTGGGTGACTAAAAGGGCATGAATAATTCACTTTATGGTTTGGTGTCTTCATTTACCAGCTTGACCTCCAACTCCCATTGCATATTGTAAGAAATTCTCCTTGAAAATTGTCCCAGAGTAATGCTTTATAAATGGTTATTAGTTGAAGTAATCTCTTAAAAAAAGACATGAGCAACCAGGAAAAAAGTCTTAGGAAATAATAATAAACAATAAAACTTCAATAACTTCACACAACAATTTGTCCACCAAAGTAGCTACAAGAGCAAACTTAAGATAATAATGTATACATGCTGATTTTTCCAATTACATTTAGGCAACATGCATTCCATAGCTTATAAGATCTGGTCCCTAGGTAAAAATGTGAAATGAAACAAATTTCCTTGTCACCCTCTACACATCTTTCTGTGTCCTTTCCCATATCTTAAAGGTAACTATTTGTCCTTCTACCTCATTCTTAGGAACAGCTCTCAGCATTTAAAAATAAAAGCACACCTGATGGAGTGCCACACACAGGATCACCCTCTTCCAAAGTTTTTCAAAAGATTATAATTTCTTTTTTTAAAATATATTTTATTGATTATACCACTACAATTGTTCTATTCCCCCCCCTTCATTTCCCTCCACCCTGCACACCCCCTCCCCTACCA
>NW_028076968.1:0-1017 GCF_014824575.4 Sturnira hondurensis | reverse complement strand
AGCTTGTTGGTGAGGTGCCACACATCTGGCATCTCAGCTTTTGGGCTGCCACTCAGAAGGTACATCCTTTGACTGCCTGAAGTTAATGTCCAACAGGGCTTGCACTCACTAATTCAGTGGAACTGTAGCAAAGAAACAACACAGTTCACTACTATCTTCCCATGTCTCAGAGCAGAAAGAGCTCACAGAAAAGACTAGATCCCATTCTTCTCCTGAAACAGGTCTTATGCATACATTGAATGTTCCTGTCTGAAATCAGCTTCCAGTCAGCTTGCATATAGCTGGTGACTGAGACTCTCCCTTTTGGGACACTGATAGGTTTTGGCATGCCTACAACTACAGAAAATCACTAAGAACAAAGAAGGGTACTGGGACTATCATAAAAGTTTGGCAGACAAATAAGGGCTCAGGCCTGCTGAATAATAAGATTCATCTCTTATGCAATACCACTCCATCACTTTTAAACAATATTGCTTCCTTTATCTTGGGAGTGATGGCTATTTTATCAAGTGCATATAAGGCAACACAGGGATTCAAAGACGAGTAGGAGGAGGAGGAGGGGGAGGAGAAGGAGGGGGAGAAGAAGGAGGGGGAAGAGAGGGGTTGAAGCAGGGGGAAGGGAGGAGGAGGAGAAGAAGAAGAAATACATTCCAAACAAGAAATAACCCCTCCCAAAAAGCAGAATCTTGATAAAATGGGAATACTTATTTAGCTAATAAAAAGTTTAAAATGGTGGTCATAAAGATATGCACCAAGGTCAGAAAAATAATACATAAATAACATACACATTTAAACAAAAATAGAAAATATGAGAAAAAGCAATACCAAACAGAAATCTTAGGGCTAAAAATATAATAAATAAAGAATTAATAGAGGGATTTAACAGCAAACTTGATGAATCCGAACAATGCACCAGCAACCTTGAAGACAGGGCAAGGGAATTCATTAAATCAGAGTATGAAAAACAAGAAAGAAGATAGGGTTAAGAATTTATGGGACACCATCAAGTGAACCAAT
>NW_028076967.1:0-10876 GCF_014824575.4 Sturnira hondurensis | reverse complement strand
TGTGCGGAAACCAGTGAATTGGTGAATGTTTTGGTGTACCATTTAAGAGGAAACGTGTTCTCGTTCAAGAACACTTTCTCAGAACTGCCAGAAAAGTTGAAGTATTTCAAAGAACATTGCATTTCTGTTTCTGTAAAAGGAGTGGCCTGCAGTACGGTTGGCAGCATTTCAGACAGACATTTCCTCAAACAAGCTTTGTAAGGAACTTGTTCATTCCCGGATATTTCCCAAGTTGCCAACATTTCATACTGGTTAGAACACAGGCAAACTCAGTGGCGGGAAAGAAGTAAACGGCTCACCTGTTTTACATTTTGGCATTCACAAAGGGGTTTGTTCCAATCAGGTACTGCAGAGTACATGAATGTCTGTTCTTCCTTGTGATTTTCTAATGGGAACAATGCGTTTCTGTGAACCCTTCAGTAAAAGCTCCCCTACTTGTAAAGTTACATGGGCGTACATACGTGCTGACTCATTCCAGGAAGAAAACGAGATTTGAGTTGCCTTTTCTCTATTCTCCACCTTGTTAGAACCAGATGATGTGGGAATACTTAAGGGGCAGTGAAAAACACGATGTACATGATCCAAGTCATTACTCTGTTTAGCTTGTCTGAAACAGGACTATTATCCTGAAGTTAAAAACACTGTCAACATTGATTTCCCAGAAACACTTGTGTTGCATACGTGTATCCCCACCTTGATTTGGTTAAGTTCCAAAGTTTTCTCATACATGTCTCTAAGAAATATGATCTAGGTGACCAAAATTGGAGCATTCTTTTCACGCTCCCTGGTATCATCCCAAAAGTGTCTGCTACAAAGCATACGTACTTCCACATCTTCATTTTGATATGCTTTCCTCTAGGAAAGCTATACAAGTTTCCCCTATTCAACAGACAGCAGGCTATTGGGTATGATTCCTATGTGCAGAAACCACTGAATTGGTGAATGTTTTGGTGTAGCATCTAAGAGGAAACGAGTACTCGTTCAAGAACACTTTCTCAGAACTGCCAGAAAAGTTGAAGTATTTCAAAGAACATTGCATTTCTGTTTCTGTAAAAGGAGTGGCCTGCAGTACGGTTGGCAGCATTTCAGACAGACATTTCCTCAAACCAGCTTTGTAAGGAACTTGTTCATTCCCGGAGATTTCCCAAGTTCCCAACATTTCATAGTGGTTAGAACACAGGGAACTCAGTGGCGTGAAAGAAGTTAACTGCTCACCTCCTTTTCATTTTGGCATTCACAAAGGGTTTTGTTCCAATCAGGTACTGCAGAGTACATGAATGTCTGTTCTTCCTTGTGCTTTTCTACTGAAAACAATGCATTTCAGTGAACCCTCCAGTAGAACCTCCCCTACTTTTAAAGTTACATGGGCGTACATACGTGCTGACTCATTCCAGGAAGAAAACGAGATTTGAGATGCCTTTTCTCTATTCTCCACCTTGTTAGAACCGGATGATGTGGGAATACTTAAGGGGCGTTGAAAAACACGATGTACATGATCCAAAACATTACTCTGTTTAGCTTGTCTGAAACAGAACTATTATCCTGGAGTTAGAAACACTGTCAACATTGTTTTCCCAGAAACAGTTGTGTTGAATACGTGTATTGCCACCGTGATTTGGTTAACTTCCAAACTTTCTTTATGCTTGTTTCTTAGAAATATGATCTAGGTGACCAAAAGTGGAGCATTCTTTTCACGCTCGCTTCCATCATCACAAAAGTGTCTGCTACAAAGCATACGTACTTCCACATCTTCATTTGGATATGTTTTCCTCTAGGAAAACTATACAAGTTTCCCCTATTCCACAGACAGCAGGCTATTGGGTATGATTCCTATGTGCGGAAACCAGTGAATTGGTGAATGTTTTGGTGTAGCATTTAAGAGGAAACGTGTTCTCGCTCAAGAACACTTTCTCAGAACTGCCAGAAAAGTTGAACTATTTCAAAGAACATTGCATTTCTGTATCTCTAACAGCAGTGGCCTGCAGTACGGTTGACAGCATTTCAGACAGACATTTCCTCAAACAAGCTTTGTAAGGAACTTGTTCATTCCCAGAGATTTCCCACGTTCCCAACATTTCACAGTGGTTAGAACACAGGTAAACTCAGTTGCAGGACAGAAGTAAACTGCTCACCTTCTTTACTTTTTGGCATTCACAAAGGGGTTTGTTCCAATCAGGTACTGCAGAGTACATGAATGTCTGTTCTTCCTTCTGATTTTCTACTGAAAACAATGCATTTCAGTGAACCCTCCANGAAACAGAACTATTATCCTGGAGTTAAAAACACTGTCAACATTGATTTCCCAGAAACACTTGTGTTGCATACGTGTATTCCCACCTTGATTTGGTTAAGTTCCAAAGTTTTCTCATACATGTTTCTAAGGAATATGATCTAGGTGACCAAAATTGGAGCATTCTTTTCACACTCGCTGCTATCATCACAAAAGTGTCTCCTACAAAGCAAAGGTACTTCCACATCTTCATTTTGATATGCTTTTCTCTAGGAAAACTATACAAGTTTCCCTTATTCAACAGAGAGCAGGCTATTGGGCATGATTCCTATGTGCGGAAACCAGTGAATTGGTGAATGTTTTGGTGTAGCATTTAAGAGGAAACATGTCTCGCTCAAGAACACTTTCTCAGAACTGCCAGAAAACTTGAAGTATTTCAAAGAACATTGCATTTCTGTATCTCTAAAAGGAGTGTCCTGCAGCACGGTTGGCAGCATTTCAGACAGACATTTCCTCAAACAAGCATGTAAGGAACTTGTTCATTCCAAGAGATTTCCCAAGTTCCCAACATTTCATAGTGGTTACAACACAGGGAAACTCAGTTGCTTGAAAGAACTAAACTGCTCATCTGCTTTACATTTGGCATTCAGAACGGGGTTTGTTCCAATTAGGTACTGCAGAGTACATGAATGTCTGTTCTTCCCTCTGATTTTCTACTGGAAACAATGTGTTTCAGTGAACCCTTCAGTAGAAGTTCCCCTCTTTTTAAAGTTACATGGGCGTACATACCTGGTGACTCATTCCAGGAGGAAAACGTGATTTGAGTTGCCTTTTCTGTATTCTCCACCTTGTTAGAAGCGGATGATGTGGGAATACTTAAGGGACAGTGAAAAGGAAGATGTACATGATCCAAAACATTACTCTGTTTAGCTTGTTTGAAACAGAACCATTATCGTGGAGTTAGAAACACTGTCAACATTGTTTTCCCAGAAACGGTTGTGTTGAATACATGTATTGCCAACTTGATTTGGATAAGTTCCAATGTTTCCTTATACTTGTCTCTATGAAATATGACCTAGGTGACCAAAAATGGAGCATTCTTTTCACGCTTGCTGCTATCATCACAAAAGTGTCTGCTACAAAGCATACAGACTTCCACATCTTCATTTTGATATGCTTTCCTCTGGGAAAACTATACAAGTTTCCCCTATTCCACAGACAGCAGGCTAGTGGATATGATTCATATGTGCGGAAACCAGTGAATTGGTGAATGTTTTGGTGTAGCATTTTAGAGGAAACGTGTTCTCGCACAAGAACACTTTCTCAGAACTTCCGGAAAAGTTGAAGTATTTCAAAGACCATCGCATTTCTCTATCTCTAAAAGGAGTTGCCTCCAGTACGGTTGGAATCACTTCAGACAGAGTTTTCCTCAAACAAGCTTTGTAAGGAACTTGTTCATTCCAAGAGATTTCCCAGGGTCCCAACATTTCATAGTGGTTAGAACACAGGGAAACTCAGTGGCGTGAAAGAACTAAACTGCTCATCTGCTTTAAATTTTGGCATTCACAAAGGGGTTTGTTCCAATCAGGTACTGCAGAGTACATGAATGTCTGTTCTTCCTTGTGATTTTCTACTGCAAACAAAGCGTTTCAGTGAACACTTCAGTAGAAGCTCCCTAGTTTTTAAAAGTTACATGGTCGTACATATCTCCTGACTCATTCCAGGAAGAAAACGTGATTTGGGTTACCTTTTCTCTATTCTCCACCTTTTGTTTTTCCAGAAACGGTTGTGTTGAACATGTGTATTGCCATCGTGATTTGGTTAATTTTCAAACTTTCTTTATGGTTGTTTCTTAGAAATATGATCTACGTGACCAAAAATGGAGCATTCTTTTCACGCTCGCTGCTATCATCACAAAAGTGTCTTCTACAAAGCATACGGTCTTCCGCATCTTCATTTTCATATGCTTTCTTCTAGGAAAACTATACAAGTTTCTCCTATTCCACAGACAGCAGACTATTGGATATGATTCATATATACGGAAACAAGTGAATTGGTGAAGGCTTTGGTGTAGTATTTAAGAGGAAACCTGTTCTCCCTCAAGAACACTTTCTCAGAACTGCCAGAAAAGTTGAAGTATTTCAAAGAACATTGCATTTCTGTATGTCTAAAAGGAATTGCCTGCAGTACGGTTGGAATCATTTCAGACAGAGTTTTCCGCAAACAATCTTTGTAAGGAACTTGTTCATTCCCAGAGATTTCCCAGGTTCCAAACATTTCGTAGTGGTTAGAACAAAGGGTAACTCAGTTGCATGAAATAAGGAAACTGCTCATCTGCTTTACATTTTGGCATTCACAAAGGGGATTGTTCCAATCAGGTACTGCCGAGTACATGAATGTCTGTTCTTCCTTGTGATTTTCTACTGGAAACAATGCGTTTCAGTGAATTTTTCAGTAGAATCTACCCTATTTTTAAAATTACATGGTCGTACATACGTGCTGATTCATTCCAGGAAGAAAACGTTATTTGAGTTGCCTTTTCTCTGTCCTCCAACACAGTTAAAAAGGGGACGATTTGGGAATACTTAAGCAGAAGTGAAAAATGCGATGTACATGGTCCAAAACATTGGTCTGTTTAGCTTGTCTGAAACAGAACTATTATCCTGGAGTTAGAAACACTGTCAACATTGTTTTCCCAGAAATGGTTGTTTTGAATACGTGTATTGCCACCTTGATTTGATTAAGTTCCAAAGTGTTCTTTTACTTGTCTCTAAGAAATATGATCTTGGTGACCAAAAATGGAGCATTCTTTCCACGCTCACTGCCATCAGCACAAAAGTGTCTGCTACAAAGCATACGTACTTCCACATCTTCATTTTGATATGCCTTCCTCTAGGAAAACTATACAAGTTTCCCCTATTCCACAGACAGCAGGCTATTGGGTATGATACATATGGGCGGAAACCAGTCAATTGGTGAATGTTTTGGTGTAGCATTTAAGAGGAAACGTGTACTCGCTCAAGAACACTTTCTCACAACTGGCAGAAAAGTTGACGTATTTCAAAGAACATTGAATTTCTGTATGTCTAAAAAGAGTTGCCGGCAGCACGGTTGGAATTATTTCAGATAGAGTTTTCCTCAATCAAGCTTTGTAAGGAACTAGTTCATTCCCGGACATTTCCCAATATCCCAAGATATCATAGTGGTTAGAAGGAAGGAAGAGCAAATGCTTCGCTCTGCAGATAAAGCAGTACCTTCCACAGCAGTGCCAGCAAAGGATACTCCTACACAAGGGGTAGAGACTTATGTTGGGAAACCCGCTTCCTACCCAAGGTCCCTATTGCCCAGGAATGAATAAACGGCAAACGCTTCACTCTGCAGGTAACACAGCACTTTCCCCAGCAGTGCCAGCAAAGGATACTTCTGCAGAACGGGTAGAGACTTATCTGGAAAACCAGGTTCGTACGAAATGTCCCTATTACGTATGAAGGACGTAAGGGGAAACGCTTCACTCTGAAGATAACACAGCCCCTACCGCAGCAGTGCGAGCAAAGGATATTTCTACACAAGGGGTGAAGACTTATCGTGGGAAATCCGTTTCCTACGAAATGTCCCTATTTCCCTGGAACGAATAAACGGCAAAGGCTTCACTCTGCAGATAACACAGTATCTTCGACAGAAGTGCTAGGAAAGGATACTTCTACACAAGGGGTAGAGACTTATCGTGGGAAACCCGCTTCCTACAAAAGGTCCCTATTGCACAGGAATAAAGAAACGAGAAACACTTAACTCTGGAGATAACACAGCACATTCTGCAGCAGTGCAAGCGAAGGATACATGTACCCAAGGGGTAGAGACTTATCGGGGATACCCGCTTCATACGTAATGTCCCTATTGCCCAGTAAGGATGAAAAGCCCATCGCTTCACAGTGCAGATAACACAGTACCTTCCCCAGCAGAGTCAGCAATGCATAATTCTGTACAAGGGGTAGAGATTTATCGTGGGAAACCCGCTCTCTACGAAATGTCCGTGTTACCTCCGAACCAAGAAACTGGCAATGCTTCACTCTGCAAATAACACAGTACCTTCCGTAGCAGTGCCAGCCAGGGATACTTCTACACAAGGGGTAGAGACTTATCAGGGGAAACCCGCTTCCTATAAAATGTCCCTATCGCCCAGTAACAAAGGAAGATCGAAACGATTCACTCTGCAGATAACACAGCACCTTCCGCAGCAGTTTCGGCAAAGGATACTTCTACACAAAGAGTAGAGACTTATCGTGGGAAACCTGCTTCCAACGAAATGTCCCTATTGCCCAGGAACGAAGAAAAGGCAAATGCTTCACTTGCAGATAACACAACCTTCCACAGCAGTGCTCGCCAAGGATACATCTACACAAGGGGTAGAGACTTATCGGGAAACCCGCTTCCTACGAAATGTCCCTATTGCCCAGTTAGGATGAAAAGCCAAACGATTCACAGTGCAGATAACAGAGTAACTTCCGCAGCAGTGCCAGGAAAGTATACTTCTACACAACGGGCATAGACATATCGTGGGAAAACCCCTTCCTACTAAATGTCCCTATTGCCCAGTAAGGAAGAAACGGCAAACGCTTCACTCTGCAGATAACACAGGACATTCCCCATCAGTGCCATTAAAGAATAATTCTATACAAGGGGTAGAGATTTATCGGGGGAAAATCGCTTCCTACGAAATGTCCCTATTGCCCAGGAACAAAGAACCGAGAAACAGCTCACGCTACCGACAACACAGCTCCTTCTTCAGCAGTGCCAGCAAAGGATACTTCTACAAAAGGGGTAGAGACTTATGGTGGGAAACCCGCTCCCTACGAAATGTCCCTATTGCCCAGGAAGGAAGAAAGGGAAAAGGCTTCACAGTGCAGATAACACAGTACCTTCCACAGAAGAGCCAGCAAAGGATAATTCTGTACAAGGGGTAGAGACTTATCGTGGGCAACCCGCTTTCTAGGAAATGTCCGTGTTGTCTCGGAACCAAGAAACTGGAAACGCTTCACTCTGCACCTAACACAGTACCTTCAGCAGCAGTGCGAGCAAAGGATACTTCTAAACAAGGGGTAGAGACTTATCGTGGGAAACACGCTTCCTCAGAAATGTCCCTTTTGCCCAGGAACAAAGAAACAAGAAACACTTAGCTCTGCAGATAACACAGCACCTTCAGCAGTAGTGCCAGCAAAGGATACTTCTACACAAGGGGTAGAGGCTTATTGTGGGTAACCCGCTTCCTAAGAAATGTCCCTATCGCCCAGGAACAAAGAAAGTTCGAACCGATTCACTCTGCAGGTAAAAGAGTACCTTCCATAGCAGTGCCAGCCAGGGAGACTTCAACACAAGGGGTAGAGACTTATCAGGGGAAACCCGCTCCCTACTAAATGTCCCTATTGCCGAGAAACAACGAAACGAGAAACACATAACTCTGCAGATAACACAGCACGTTCTGCAGCAGTGCCAGCAAAGGATACTTCAACAGAAGGGGTAGAGACTTATGGGGGAAACCCGCTTCCTACGAAATGTCCCTATTGCCGAGGAACGAATAAACGGCAAACGCTTCACTCTGCAGATAACACGGCACTTTCCCCAGTAGTTCCAGCAAAGAATACTTCTATACAAGGGGTAGAGACTTATCGGGGAAAACCCGCTTCCTACGAAATGTCCTATTGCGCCTGAAGGACGTAAGGGCAAACGCTTCACTCTGCAGACAACACAGCACCTTCCACAGCAATGCGAACAAAGGATACTTCTACACAAGGGGTAGAGACTTATCGTGGGAAACCGGCTTCCTAAAATGTCCCTATTGCCCAGGAACGAATAAACTGCAAAGGCTTCACTCTGCAGATAACACAGTACCTTCGACAGCAGTGCCAGGAAAGGATACTTCTACACAAGGGGTAGAGACTTATAGTGGGAAACACGCTTTCTACGAAATCTCCCTATTGCCCAGGAACGAAGAAACGGCAAACACTTCACTTTGCAGATAACACAGTACCTTCCACAGCAGTGCCAGCAAAGGATAATTCTATAAAATGCATAGAGACTTATGCGGGAAACCCGCATCCTACGAATTGTCCCGTTTGCCCAAGAACAAAGAAACGAGAAACACTTAACTCTGCGGATAACACAGCACCTTCTGCAGCAGTGCCAGAAAAGGATACTTCTAACAAGGGGTAGAGAATTATCGGGTAAACCTGCTTCCTACGAAATGTCCCCATTTGCCAGGAAGGAAGAAAAGGCAAACGCTTCAAAGTGCAGATAACACAGTACCTTCCTCAGAATTGCCAAAAAGGATACTTACCCAAGGGGTAGAGACTTATGGTTGGAAATCCGCTTCGTACGAAATGAGCCTATTGCCCAGGAAGAAAGAAACGAGAAACACTAAACTCTGTAGATAACACAGCACCTTCTGCAGCAGTGAAAGCAAAGGATACTTCTACACAATGGGTAGAGACTTATCTTGGGAAAACCTCTTCCTATGAAATGTCCCTATAGCCCAGGAAGGAAGAAACGGCAAACGCTTTACTTTGCAGATAACACAGTACCTTCCACAGCAGTGCCAGCAAAGGATACTTCTACACAAGGGGTAGAGACTTATTGTGGGAAATCCGCTTCCTACATTATGTCGCTATTGCCCAGGTACGAAGAAACGGGAAAGGGTTCACTCTGCAGACAACACAGAACATTCCGCAGCAGTGCCAGCAAAGGATAATTCTATATAACGTGTACAGACTTATCGGGGGGAACCCGCTTCCTACGAAATTTCCCTATAGACCACAAACAAAGAAAGGGCGAAATGCTTCACACTGCAGATAACACAGTACCTTCCGCTGCATTGGAAGCAAAGAATACTTCTACACAAAGGGTAGAGTCTTATCGGGGGAATCCCGCTTCCTACAAAATGTCCCTATTGCACAGGAATAAAGAAACGAGAAACACTTCACCCTACAGATAATACACCTCCGCAGCAGTGCCAGCAAAGGATACTTCTACACAAGTGGTAGAGACTTATTTGGTAAAACTGCTTCATACGAAATGTCCTTATTGCCCAGGAAGGAAGAAAGGGCAAACCCTTCAATCTGCAGATAACACAGCACCTTCCGCAGCAGTGCCAGCAAAGGACACTTCTACACAAGTGATAGAGACATATCGTTGCAAAGCCGCTTCATTCGAAATGCCCCTATTTCCAAGGAACGAATAAACGGCAAACGCTTCACTTCACAGTATCTTCCGCAGCAGTGCCAGCAAAGGATACTTCTACACAAAGGGGAGAGACTTATGGTGGGAAAACCGCTTCCAACGGAATGTCCCTAATGCTCAGGAAGAAAGAAATGAGAAACACTTAACTCTGCACAAAACACAGCACCTTCTGCAGCAGTGCCAGCAAAGGATACTTCTACACAAGAGGTAGAGACTTATCGTGGAAAACCCGCTTCTACGAATTGTCCATATTGCCCTGGAACGAAGAAACGAGAAATACTTAATTCTGCAGAAAACACAGCACCTTCTGCAGCAGTGCCAGCAAAGGATACTTCTAATAGGGGGTAGAGAATTATCGGGTAAACCCGCTTCCTACGAAATGTCCCAATTGCCCAGGAAGTAAGAAAAGGCACACGCTTCACAATGCAGATAACACAGTACCTTCCTCAGAAGTGCCAGCAAAGGATTCTTCTACACAAAGGTTAGACCTATGGGGGAAACCCGCTTCCTACGAAATTTCCCTATTGCCCAGGAAGGAAGAAAAGGCACACGCTTCACAATGCAGATAACACAGTACCTTCCTCAGAAGTGCCAGCAAAGGATTCTTCTACACAAGGTTTAGAGACCTATGGGGGAAACCCGCTTCCTATGAAATGTCCCTATTGCCCCGAAACGAAGAAACGGGAAACACTTCACTCTGCAGATAACACAGCACCATCCCCAGCAGTGCTGGCAAAGAATACTTCTACTCAAGGGGTAGAGACTTATGGTGAGAAACCCGCTTCCTACGAAATGTCCCTATAGCCCAGGAAGGAAGAAAAGGCAAACGCTTCACAGTGCAGATAACACAGTACATTCCTCAGAAGTGCCAGCAAAGGGTAGTTCTACACAAGGGGTAGAGACTTATGGTTGGAAATCCGCTTCCTATGAAATGTCCCTATTGCCCTGGAACAAAGAAAACAGAAATACTTAACTCTGCACATAACACAGCACCTTCAGCAGCAGTGCTGGCAAAGGATACTGCTACACAAGGGGTAGAGACTTATGGTGAGAAACCTGCTTCCTACGTAATGCCCTTATTGTCCAGGAAGAAAGAAAGTGCAAACACTTCAGAGTGCAGAGAACACGGAAAGTTCCGCAGAACAGACAGCAAAGGATAATTCTATACAAGGGGTAGAGATTTATCGTGGGAAACCCGCTTCCTACAAAATGTCCCTATTGCCCCGGAACCAAGAAACGGGAAATGTTTCAATCTGCAGATGACACAGCACCTTCCGCAGAAGTACGGGCAAAGGATACTTCTACACAAAGGGCAGAGACTTATCTTGGGAAACCCTCTTCCTACGAAATGCCCCTATAGCCCCGGAAGGAAGAAAAGGCAAACACTTTAATGTGCAGATACCACAGTACCTTCCT
>NW_028076966.1:0-1100 GCF_014824575.4 Sturnira hondurensis | reverse complement strand
GCAGCACTGGGCTGGGTCTAACGGATGGAGCACCACGCAGGCCAAGAGAGGTGGGAAGGCCCTGTGTGGGGCAGGTATGATGTGGGTGAGGAGATCTCTGGGCATGCCAGCCATGAAGATGTGAAAGAAAATGAGCCACAGGAGGCAGACCAGAAGGCTCGAAGGCTACAGTGGCTTGGAGTGGACCCTTGGGTTGAGTGAACAACCACAGGCCACAGTATCTGAGTCTCCGCAGCCGCCCCAGCAGTGGCCCGGCCCTGCCCTAAGCAGGGTGCCCCACCTCAGGGCACTCCAGGTCTTACCTCCCAGCTGCTGGCCTAACCTCCTTGCTGTGCTGGGAACCCTTGGGCTGTCCCCAGGTGTTGCCAAGTCCTGTTTGAGGGGCAGCCACCTCCCTGGAGCTGCAGGTGCAAATGGCCCCCAGCAGGGCTCCAGCCCAGCAGGGCGCTATGAGTAGCCATGATGAGACAGTGCTCCTGGCCACCTCAGAGGGCCTCAGAGTTCACATGCCAGCTGTCACTCTCTTCTCCATTCTCCTTCTCCATGTAGACACCACACAACATCACAACATCACAACATCCCACAGGGCTAAGCAAGCAGGTCCAGCACCTCCCCCACCAGAGACACAAGCACACATGTAACTGACCACAGCCCCCATGTCACATGCGCAACTTTACCGAGCCTCCTTCAGAGAAACGATCACTGGCTCCCAGATGGGAGAACCCGGGCGGCACTCGTTCTCACCGCCGTTGTTCATGTGGGGAAACCCTCACCCTGCCTGCCGTGCAGGCCCAGCCTTCCTCGCCTCGCCCCTCCATGGCCTGGCACTTATACAGAGAGAGGGAGGCCCCTCTCCAGACACTCATCCTTCCCCTTTTATTTTTCTGTACCTGCCCTTGACCTCCTCTTGACCCCTTCTTACTGAGGCTAAAACTCTTTCTTCACCCATCCCTTCAGGTTCATAATTGCTGTTTTGAGGAAAATATTCAGCCAAGTTCAGAATTAAACAGAAGCCAAAGGTCCCACTCTCTGGGAGGCAACGTCTGGAGGCCCAGGAAGCAGTGTCGTCCAGGGCTGCTGACACAGGTTTGCCCTCTGGG
>NW_028076965.1:0-1384 GCF_014824575.4 Sturnira hondurensis | reverse complement strand
GGGGAGAAGGTACAGAAAATAGCATAGACAGTAAGTAGAAAATAGATAGGGGTGAGGGCAAGAATAGTAGGGGAAACAGAATCTAAAGAACTTGAGACACATGTTTACAAACTAAGGGGGGAGAATGGTGGGGGAGGGGGTGTGCAGGTAGAGGGGAATGAAGGGGGGAATAGAACAACTGTAATGGTATAATCAATAAAATATATATTTTTTAAAAAATAAAAGGTACAAAGGGAACTAGGACTTCAGATACATTTTTGTGAATGAAAGGTCCAGAATGACCATAAGAACATGTCAAGCAATCTGGCTCACATACTGAAAAACATGGTTATATGTGTTAGGAGCACAGAAGGTTTAGGGGAGAAAATCATTTGACAACTAAGAGGTAAGCCAGGTTACCACAGAAATCATAGAATTTGAAATACCTTTTCCTCTCCGCTCATTCACACATGAAAAAACAGCCCAAAATGCTAAGTGAGCGATCTCATTTCCTAACTCTCAATCAACGTAGTACACAAGACACACACACTCTTCTTGCATGTGCATTGGGAACCACTGCAATTCCAAATTTTACTTTTTTTTTTTAAGATTTTATTTCTTTATCTTTAGAGGGGAAGAGGAGGAGAGAGGGAGAGAAATATCAATGTATGGTTGCCTCTCGTGCGTCCCCTGCTGAGAACTGGCCTGCAACCCAGGCATGTACCCTGACTGGGAATCGAACCATGATCCTCTGATTCGCAGGCCGGAGCTCAATCCACTGTGCTACACCAGCCAGGGCCCAAATTTCACTTCTGTATCTTCAGTATATGCAAACAAAAACTAGCTAAAGAAAAATAGATATTCCTAACCTTCCTTCCAGCTGTTCCTAAAGTAGTAGTTTCCTATTAAAGTTAACAAAAATATTTTAAAGAATAAAGATATTTTAGATAAATTCCAAGGCTTCTTTGCCCTTTTTATTTCCATACATGTTGTATTTTAATTGTACTTTCCTAATTAAGGGAAGGACATGCTTGAGAAAGAATGCAGACATGACAGTACATTTTCATGGAAGTGATTCACCTCTAGAACCCCGAAGCAGTGGATGCCCAAAACTCAATCTCTGACTAGTACCCACTTTTCTATCACTGAAAGCATTCCCAAGCCCAGGCCCCGGATCAGACATTTTGAGTGAACAACTATTAAGCCCTTTCAAATACAATTAAAATTTTTTCTTGCAATTTTGTCTTTGCTCAAATGCATAAAAATTGCTATTTTCAAAGCTGTTTCATTTTTTCTAACTAAAACTCCTTTCTCCTAGAAATCCATCAAGCTGTTTTTAAAAAGGCTTGTATCATACAAGGTCTGTCCAGAAGGTATCCACCCATGTAATATGAAAATTAGAGAC
>NW_028076964.1:0-1214 GCF_014824575.4 Sturnira hondurensis | reverse complement strand
CTGCTCTGATCTTGGTTATTTCCTTCCTTCTACTTGCTCTGGGCTGTCTTTAAGGCTGTTCTTCGAGTTCTTGCAGGGGTCGGGTTAGGTTGTTTGTTTGAAATGTTTCTGTCTTCTTTAGGTAAGCCTGTATTGCTATGAACTTCCCTCTCACGACTGCCTTGGCCATGTCCCATAGGTTTTGGGTTGTTGTGAGTTCATTTTCATTTGTTTCCAGAAGCTTTTTGATTTCTTCCCTAATTTCAATCTTGACCCATTCGTTGTTAAATAGCATACCATTCAGTCTCCATGATTTTGGGTGTTTTGGGTTTTTTCCTGTGGGGTTGGTTTCTAATTTCAGTCCCTTGTGGTCAGAGAAAATGCTTCGTATGATTTCAATTTTCTTGAATTTGTTGAGGGTCATTTTGTGTCCTATCATGTGGTCTATCTTTGAAAATATTCCATGTGCATTAGAAAAGAATGTGTATTTAGCTTCTTTGGGATGAAGGGCTCTCTATATATATCAGTCAAGTCCATTTCATCTAGGGTGTTGTGTAGTGCAGCTATATCTTTGTTGATATTTTGTTTGGAAGATCTGTCCGTTTTTGACAGTGGGGTGTTAAAATCCCCTACTACAATTGTGTTGTTTTCAATATCTTTCTTGAAGTCTTCTAAGATTTTTCTTTATATATTTGGGTGCTCCTATGTTGGGTGCACATATATTTATGATGTTAATGTCTTCTTGGTGGATTCTTCCCTTGAGTATTATGAAGGGACCTTCTGGGTCCCTCTTTATGGCCCTTTTTTTGAAGTCTATTTTGTCTGATATGAGAATTTCTACCCCAGCTTTTTTTTCTTGATTATTTGCTTGCTAAATTTGTTTCCATCCTTTCACTTTTATTCTGTGATGGTCTTTTGTCCTGAGGTGGGTCTCCTGTAGGCAGCATATGTGTGAGTCATGCTTTCTTATCCATTCAGCTATTCTATGTCTTTTAATTGGTGCATTTAATCCATTTACATTTTAGGTTATTATTGATAGCGACTTATTCATTGTCTTTTTTGTACCACAGTTGGTCTCTGTCTCTCTCTTTTCCTTCCTTTCCTTAAAACAGTCCTTTTAGTATTTCTTATAGAGGTTGTTTGGTGGAGGCGTATTCTTTTAGACTTCTTTTGTCTCAGAAGCGCTTTATTTGGCCTTCTATCTTGATTGACAGCCTTGCTGGGTAAATTAGCCT
>NW_028076963.1:0-503 GCF_014824575.4 Sturnira hondurensis | reverse complement strand
GTAGTTTTAATTTGCATCTCTCTGATAGCTAGTGATATTGAGCATCTTTTCACGTGTCTCTGGATCCTCTGTATGTCCTCCTTGCAGAAGTGTCTGTTCAGTTCCTTTCCCAATTTTTTAATTGGGTTAGTTGTCTTCTTAAATTGAAATCGTGTGAGTTCTTTGTATATTTTGGAGATTAAATCTTTGTCTGAGGTATCATTGGCAAATATGTTTTCCCATACAGTTGGTTGTCTTTTTAAATATAATCTTCCAAAACTCAATGAAGAAGAAGTAGAAAGCCTGAACAGACCAATAACAGCAAATGAAATGGAAGCAGTAATCAAAAAACCCCCATCACACAAATGCCCTGGACCAGATGGTTTCACAGGAGAATTCTACAAAGCGTTTAAGGAAGAGCTAACCCCTATTCTTCACAGACTATTCCAAAAAATCCAAAGCGATGGGAAATTCCCAAACTCTTTTTATGAAGCGAGCATTATCCTAATTCCTAAACCAGATAG
>NW_028076962.1:0-947 GCF_014824575.4 Sturnira hondurensis | reverse complement strand
CTCAGATGTCAGACTCCCTGGGAACACTGTCCAAGTGCATGCCTTCACCCTTGCCCACGGCAGACTTACAGAATCAGTCTCCAGAAGCTAAACCAGACGACTCTCGGGCACTCACAGTTACAGACCCATCTTGGACGAGTGGTTCTCAAAGTGTGATCCCCAGACCAGCAGCATCAGGATTGGCTGGGGGTCTGTTAGAGATGCCCAGTGCCAGGCCCCGCCCCAGACCTGTGGAGTCAGAAGCCCTGGGTGATTCCGATACAGCGGAGGGGTGAGAACCACCAGGAGGCTGTGAGCTTCCCATGGGTGTGGACCTGTGCCAGCTATGGCTGCCCCCTGCCCCCCGCTGTGCTCAGGGCTCAGCACCCCACACAGAGCTGGCACAGGGGCTCCCCCCAGCCCCCAAGAGAACTGGGGAATGTTCCCCTGCCACCTGGCCCAGAGGGAGCTGTCCACTCCTCCCAGTCCCCAATGGTCAGCACAGGGCTCCCAGGACACACGTTCGCAGAAAGGCGCTGTGAGGGGGAGTGCTGACCCCACCCCCACTGTTGTTTTGCTACTTCTTGCCAGCTCTGGTTCTGACCCCTTGCCCCAAGGCTTCCAGAAAACCTGCCCAGAGCCTCACACGTCTTACTTCTGAGTCCCAGGAAGGCAAAGTGGAGCATGGAGTGTGTTTCTCTGGTGTTCTGGAGCACAGAACAGAGGCCCTGTGGCCCCCACGCCCAAGCCTGGCCAATTCTAGCGACCGCTCTGGCAGAAGTCAGGGCCGCTTGTCCCCTTCGAGTTGGACGTGTGCATTTCTGTTGCAGTCCCGCCTGCCCACCCGTAAGCACGAACCACACGGACCCTCCAGCCTCTGCCACCTGCACTGCTCTTCCGCCCCCACCCCTCCCTCCCCCTGCTTCACACCTGCTCCAGCTCCCCCACCCACAAAACCTCCCAGCCCT
>NW_028076961.1:0-639 GCF_014824575.4 Sturnira hondurensis | reverse complement strand
TTGCATTTCTCTGATGATTAGCGATGTTGAGTATCTTTTGGTATATTTGTTGGCCACCTGTACACCAATTTTGGAGAAGTCTCTATTCAGGTTCTTTGCCCATGTTTTACTTGTTTTTTCTTTTGCTTTTTTTTTTTGTATTTAGTTTTGTAAGTTCTTTTAAAACTATGGGTATTGAACCCTTACCAGATGTATTGGTGAATATGTTCTCTCATTTTGTGCGTTGTCTTTTTATTTTGTTGAAGGTTTCCTTTGCTGTGTAAAAACCTTTTTGGCTTAATGTAGTCCCATTTGATTATTTTTTCTTATGTTTCCCTGCCTGAAAAGATACTGTGTTTGTTGTGTGTCTTGCACTCATGTGTATAACACATACGCATGTTTGGGGCCCAAACTTTCAGGAAAAAATCTTTCATTCACATTTTTTAATTAAAGTATTTATTTATTTCTATTTAGAAGCAAACTGATTATTATATTCCAGGGTATTATTTTGTGTGTAAATATCATTATTGTTTTCCAGAATTGAACTTTTAATGCACAGGCATACAGAAGAGAATTAAAAACTTTTACATAGATATGAAATTAGTATCACCCTTGTGTAATGTGCATACTTATTTTTCCCTCAAAAATATGGACAAAAAG
>NW_028076960.1:0-1492 GCF_014824575.4 Sturnira hondurensis | reverse complement strand
AGGTTGCTTCCAGCACTTGGGTATTGTGAATTGTGCTATGAACATTGGTGTATATAGGTTCTTCTGAATTGGTCTCTTTGATCTCCTTGTCTGGATGCTTTAGGTTTGGCCTTTCTTCCGTTTGTGTGGGCTCCCTTGTTGTACTTTGGCTTTACCTGTTGGTGGCTCCTTTGTTGGTGGGTTCTCCCCTCCAGTGGGCTTACTGGGTATGGCAACTCTCACCTTGTCTTGCATGCTATTGGTTGGTTAACAAAGCAGTGTAACCAGATAACCAAACCTATGCTAGGAAAAAGAACTCCCTACCACATCAGCATTCTTACCTGCAATTGCACTAAGATTAACAGGAGATTTTTCTTGCTTCTTGAGGTGGGCCTGTAATGCAATGAGTTTCCCTCTTATGACTACTTTCATGGTGGCCCATAGATTTTGGGTTGTTGTGTATTCATTTTCATTTGTCTCAAGGTAGCTTTTGATTTCTTCTTTGATATCACTGTTAACCCCTTCATTATAGTAGCACGAATTAGTGACATGTTATTTAGTTTTCATGTATTTGATTGTTTTTCAGTCTTTTTTAATTGTAACTGATTTCTAGTTTCATACATTGTGGTCAGAGAAGATGCTTGATATGATTTCAGTCTTCTTGAATTTATAAAGAGCTGCCCAGACCCCCTCCCCTGAAAAGACTAAAGAAGTTTATTACCACCAAACCAGTATTGCAAGAAATGCTAAAGAGGAGTGAGCAATGGGGAAAAATTGGGACAACTATAACCGAACAACAATAAAAAAAGAAGAAGAAAGAAAAAACAGAGAGAAACATAGGTNTAACAGGAGATTTTTCTTGCTTCTTGAGGTGGGCCTGTAATGCAATGAGTTTCCCTCTTATGACTACTTTCATGGTGGCCCATAGATTTTGGGTTGTTGTGTATTCATTTTCATTTGTCTCAAGGTAGCTTTTGATTTCTTCTTTGATATCACTGTTAACCCATTCATTATAGTAGCATGAATTAGTGAAATGTTATTTAGTTTTCATGTGTTTGATTGTTTTTCAGTCTTTTTAAATTGTAACTGATTTCTAGTTTCATACATTGTGGTCAGAGAAGATGCTTGATATGATTTCAGTCTTCTTGAATTAATAAAGAGCTTCCCAGACCCCCTCCCCTGAAAAGACTAAAGAAGTTTATTACCACCAAACCAGTATTGCAAGAAATGCTAAAGAGGAGTGAGTAATGGGGAAAAATTGGGACAACTATAACTGAACAACAATAAAAAAAGAAGAAGAAAGAAAAAACAGAGAGAAACATAGGTATAAAGAATAAAATGTCAATAAACAAGTACATATCAATAACTTTAAATGTAAACAGAGTAAATGTTTCAATCAAAAGACATCGGGTAGCTGAATGAATAAGACAACATGATCCATATAAATGCTTGTCTAGAAGAGATTCACCTCAGAAAGAAAGATATACACAGACTGAAAGTGAAGGGATGGGAA
>NW_028076959.1:0-816 GCF_014824575.4 Sturnira hondurensis | reverse complement strand
CCCTTCTGCATCACACAATTTAAGTAGCTCACAGACAAGTCTATTTTTATTTATTTTAATGATGAAAATTTATCTGTGAACTATAAACAATGTCTAGTAAAATGAGTAGTTCAAATTAATTTCACGATCCATAGTATGAACACTTTATATTGCTTTATTTTACACCTAAAATAATTTTTCCTCATTCACTTTGTATTACTGTTTTTAAAAATAATGAAATTATAGATATGGTAAATGAAATTAAATTTTAATGTGGAGCTTATGAGAATAACAACAAGTACCTTTTCTTCTTTTCAGGCCCTTACCCTAGAGGGAAATTCTTTTAACCATTTCTTTTTTGGCTCTTCTGATGGCAACATTTGAAAATCTAAATATATATATATATATATATATATAATTTATATATAAAGTATATATATATAACTGTATATACATACATTTATATATATATAGCATATATATGTATAATTTATATATAAAGTATATATATATATATATAGCATATGTATATGCTACTTTATTCACAACTTTTCAACTTTCTGCAAAATACGGAAATTTACCCAGCATTCAGGCATCTGCCTGTTTTAGTCCAACCTGGCCTTTGCTATCCTCCAAGGTACAGATCGTTATTGTTTCATTTTTCCCACAAGTCACCTTTATAATTTAATACAATCTTTCATTGCTTGTTCCACTGGCTTCACACAATCCTTTCATTTTTCTTTTTACCCCTATGCACAATAAGGTTATTATTAATTCTTCCGCACTTCTTTTTCTGATATCTATTAGTGAGGCTTCTATTTTTATACTGCTGAGATT
>NW_028076958.1:0-123191 GCF_014824575.4 Sturnira hondurensis | reverse complement strand
TCCTACTTTGTTCTTCTTTCTTAACATTGCAGCTGCTATTCGGGGTCTTTTGATTGATATTTTTGAGGTTGGGCTCTGCTGGGCTGTTGGTGCTGTTCTGCTGGGGTCAGCTGTGCCCCAGAAAGTATCCAGCCTGCAGAGTAATTCTGCCACAGCCTGGTGGACAAGCAGAAAAATGGGCAAGAAGTTGTTGTATTACAATTAGCTTTCTTTTAATTTTGTACTTTCTATTCAAGTATACTTTAGACAATATTCACATGTATATATAACTTTAATATGTTTTTGAATTACAATTGAATATAATAAGCTTAATATATTGAAAGTATACAACTTATGATTTTTTTCCTGATGCATGCACCAGATAATTTGTCATGATTAAAGACCATGTCCCTTACTAGTAATGTCTTTTCATGCTCTCTTTTTTATTTAAATTTTATTTATTTAGAGGGGAAGGTAGGAGAGAGGGAGAGAAATATCAGTGTATGGTTGCCTCTCGTGGGTCCCCTACTGGGAACTGGCCCGCAAACCCAGGCATGTGCCCCGACTGGGAATCGAACCGCAATCATGTGGTTCGCAGGCCTGCGCTCAATCCACTGAGCTACACCAGCCAGGGCTTTTCATGCTCTCTTGTGATATCTTTATTCTCCAAGTCTCCACTTCCTTTTTTAGTGTTAATAAAACTCTCATCAGCTTCTTTTATTATAAATTCATATACATTTTCAGGATTTTCCAAAATTTTTTTTATCATGAAGTATGTAATTTTAGGCCGAGGTTGGCTTCTTGACTCAACAAGATTATTTTGACATAGCTCTTTTTTTGAACTCTAGTTATCTGTCATTCTAAGGATGCATTGATTTTGATGATCTATTCACCCTTATGGCCATTTGTGTTGTTTCCAACTTTGGGCAGTAAACCTGCCATGAACATGAATGCCGAAAATCTTATAGGGCAAAGAATTAGTACTTATAAAACAAATAAATAGCTAGGGAAATGGAAGGTAAAGAGTTATCCCTGTAAGTCTGGTTTCAAGGTTCCACTGCTGCAGCAGCCCCATCCAGAGGTAAAGAAACACCCGCTTCTTCACATAAGGCTCTGTGTTTGCCACAGCCAATTCATCAGGCAACACAGTAACAGAAATAATGGTTCCATCTCAGTTCCAGTTTCTAAATTATGAACCAGTGCAGCTCAGAAACTGCATTTAATTCACATCTGGGTTCTTAATAACTAGGAGTAGGGGATAGGTAGTGTTTAACTTTTTGTTTCTTTGATATAAAAGGAAACCTAATAAAATGAAGCACATATGCCAGGTGCCCACAGACCACACATGACATGTCTCAGTCCACCTGCAGGCTGTGTGACTCCAGGTGAGTGACCCCATCTCAGTTAGCATAACTTCCCTCATATGATGTCATAAAAAATGTTTGACCTTCTTTCTTGGATTTTAGACAAGGATATCTAAATTTTCTAGAATTTTCTAAGTGATGTGGGTGCTAAAACTGCCTTTTGTTGTGATGAGGCAACTTTTGGCAGGCCTCTGGATAGTTGTAGAATCAAGGGAGATCACCAGAAAGACCAAGTTCTGGTAAGATGCTTTGAATTTTCAGCTGTCAATGTAATGAATGTTTGAACCTGAAAAGAATTTTTATGAGTCTTCTTGGGCCAAACATGGTGATACTTGTGAGAAGCAAAATCACAATGGACTGAGAAAATGTTCTGAAGAATGGCAATTTGCCACTTAGTTCATACAATACCTTCAAAGGCCAGGTCCTAAGGGGCTACATGAAATCCACTGGTAATAGATTAGAGATGTTGGGGAAAGAAAAGTGTAGGAATCTCTGAGATTGTTAAAGACTAACACAAATAAGGACTTCCGCCAAGATGGAGGCATAAGTGGAAACACTGTGCCTTCTCCCACAACCAAGTTTGAATACAACAAAGGTTTGGAGAAACAAAGACACAACCAAAGGACAGAAAATTGAATCCGACTACATCTAACCATTCAACGGGGACGGTAAGAGGGGCAGAGCCAGCAGCGAGCAGGGTCGGGCAGGACAGGTCCCCTGACCCAGGAGCGCAGGCAGCCCGGAACCAGTTGGGGTGCGGGGCAGACTGACCATGGTCGCACATTCGAGTACAGTGAGACGGACCACACAGGCCCCAGGGGGCGAGGGCTGACAGTGGTGGCACACTCGAGTGCAGTGGGACGAAACGCGTGGGCCCAGTGACGGCAGCAACTGTGGCACCGGTGAGGGCCGCGGCAGCAGGCGGCAGACCGGACGCCATAGTCCCTCTTTGACCCCACCCCCACATACAACATCACAACCCAGCAACTTAGTTGCCCTGTTCTAGTGAACACTTTAGGGCTCTGATCCTGCTATGGAACAGGCACGAACAGCCCAAAAGATGGCGCAAGAAGAACTCAAAGTCCCAGAGCCAATAACTCTAAGCGACCAACAGATTGCCAGCCTCTCAGAAGCCCAATTCAAGATACGATTTATCAGGATGCTCACAGAACTGGTAGATTATAGTCACAAATTAGAGGAACAAAGTCACAAATTAGAGGAACATATGAAGGCTAAACTAATTGAAATGAAGGAAGATGTCCAGGAAACCAATAGTGATGGAAAGGAAACGGGGACTCAAATCAATGGAATGGACCAGAAGGAAGAACAAAACATCCTACCAGAAAGGAATGGAAAATGAGAATTCAACAAAATGAGGAGAGGCTTAGGAACCTTCAGGACACCTTTAAACGTTCCAACATCCAAATTATAGCGGTACCAGAAGGGGGAAAGAAACAGCCATGAGTGGAAAACGTATTTGAACAAATAATAAAGAACTTCCCCAGTCTGGCAAAGGAAATAGACTTCCAGGAAATCCAGAAAGCTCAGAGAGTCCCAAAGAAGTTGGACCCAAGAAGGAACACACCAAGGCACATCATAATTACATTAGCCAAGACCAAAATGAAGGAGAGAATCCTAGAAGCAGCAAGGGATAAGGGGACAGTCACCTACAAAGGAGTACCCATCAGACTGTCAGCGGATTTCTCAAAAGAGACCTTACAGGAAGAAGGGGCTGGAAAGAAGTATTCCAAGTCATGAAATCCAAAGACCTACAGCCAAGATTGCTTTATCCAGCAAAACTTTCATTTAGAATGGAAGGACAGATAAAGTGCTTCTCAGATAAGGCCAAGTTCAAGGAGTTCATCATCACCAAGCCCTTATTATATGAAATGCTAAAGGGACTTATATAAGAAAAAGAAGATGAAAAATATGAACAGTGAAAGGACAGCAAACACACAGTTATTAACAACCACACCTAAGACAAAAGCAAACCAAGAGGACAGCTAGATCAGGAGTGGAACCATAGAAATTAAGAACACATGGAGGGTTAGAAACAGGGGGTGGGAGGGGGAGAAGGAGGGAGAGGGCACAGAAAATGACATGGATGGTGGGTGGAAAGTAGATAGGGGGGAGGGCGAGAATAGTGGGGGAAATATAGAATCCAAAGAACTTGAGACACGTGGTTATAAACTAAGGGGGGGAGAATGGTGGGGGAGGGAGGGTGTGGGTGGAGGGGAATAAAGGGGGGGAATAGAACAACTGTAATGGTATAATCAATAAAATATATTAAAAATAAAGACTAACACAAATAGACACAATTTTGAGGTTTGTTTGTACAGGAAAGTGAGCAATTAACAATGAACACAATATGGAACTGGAAAGCATTATGCTGAGTGAAATAAGCCAGGTGGCGAAAGACAAATACCATATGATCTCACCTTTAACAGGAATCTAAACAACAAAACAAACAAGCAAGCAAAATATGACCAAAGACACTGAAATACAGAACAGGCTGACAGGGACCAGAGGGGAGAGTGGAGAGAATCACAGGGGAAAAGGGGAAGGATTCACAGGAAGAAGTATAAAGGACACATGGACAATAACTAAGGTGGGGAGTGGAAATGGGAGGGAGGTGGGGAGCACTGGGGAGGCAGGGCTGGGAATATAAGACAGAAAACTGTACTTGAACAAGAATTAAATTAAAAAAAACAATGAACACAATAGCGATAGTAATGAGAAGGTATGTGGTCTCTGCTATAGTTGAGTGAGGTGTTCAGAAAACAGAAATTATCCTGACATTTTAAAGGTATGTTATGTTAGAGGCAAAAAGACAATGAACACTCAGTTGAGATAAAGATTTACTTTTGTCATGAAAGATATCAGTCTAGGACATGACTACCCACCATAACTCACTTTGGTTAAGAGTTTTAATGTCAGACCATCCTCTGTGGTTACTTAAGTTTATGTGTTTTACATCCCACCATGCAGGCCTTCCCTGAGCCTGTCAGGTTTAATGTGTGGCCCCTTTTTTGTCCACACTACTTTGGTCACAAATCAATCTAAAGCATACATTGGTGACCAATCTTTCAGTTAGACAATATTGTCATTGTCACAAGTGCTTAGAAGGGATTCTTAAGAAGTTTTAGTGGCAGCATTTGTCTTGCTGAACCATAAACCATTGGTGATGCAGCAAGACCTTGACCTTGGATGGAAGTCAAAGTCAAATGTTCTCAAAAGAGAAAAAGAGGTAAATGGGAGCAGTTAGTCCCCCAGGCGTTTATTAGACAAACACTCTGGATCATTTCTAACCTGTAAGCTGTCATGATCCAAGTTTTTCTGTCTCATTTCTCTGTATTTTGCACCTTGTATAAGATTTACTTACAGTTTGAGGGCACACTACAGACTAAAGCACTTTTAACAATCTGACCATGTGATTGATTCTTATTTACTATGGCCCACATATTATTAATTATTAATTAGTCAATATAAATCTGATTTCTGCTAGTTGTACACTTGGAAGCTGTAACCTTAAGATTTATTTGGGGACCAGGCTGTAAGACATATTGGTATTCTTGAGAGGGTGGCATTTAAAATGAATTCAATGAAATAATAGAATTCAATTGCCATATTTCAAGTGGGTCCGGGGAAAGTGGAGAATGTACATGGGCCTAGTTGAATGATTTTCCAGTGTCATATTTGGACAGACAGGACATCTGCTACAGACTTTATGAGCTATAGAAAGAAGTTTCTGATAAAACTTTCTGAAGTTTCTGAAAGAAGTTTCTGTTTACTTCCTGGAATCATATTTTTTAAAAACCCAATGTGTTAGCTCATATGCATGTTAAAATATCAATGATTAAGCCCCTGCAGGTAGGACTGGTTTCTGTTTGACACCATGTATGTTTGTCTGATTCCAAGTGGCCCCATTAGGGGTCAGACCCCCTTTTCTTTTTCTGCAGCGGCCCACTAGAACTGTAATAGAGTCTTTCATTGATTTAATAGGAAGCAACAAGTGTTCTCAGGTCAAAATAATCTGGCTGTTTGATACCGCCCAGCTACCTGCAGCATCAACTGAATGAAAACTGTTTGCTTTCATGGTAGCAGCCTTGGAAGTCTTCAACTTCTGATAACTGTTAATTATTTCAATTGACAATATATAACATCTAATAATTCTGCAACCTATTTTTCTCTCTTTAATGCACTTCCCCTGGAGGAAATTCAGAAGAATTGCTGCTTCCACAATGTTCTAGGTTTGTGAGATACACAAAGGGCATAGTGACTGTTAGTGCAAATATGGGGTATTTGATTTTTTGAAAATTGAGAAGCGTAAGTTAGAACAATTATTTTAGCTTGTTGAGAGTTTCCTACTTGGGTAAACAAAAACCTTTAATGGTGTCCATCATAAAAGTTCTTGCCTATCCAGTTTGGTAATATTATTGTTTATTGTTCATGGATTCATATGTAAAGCACATTAAGTCAGCATCAGCAAGGAGTTTCCTATGAACTGTCCCTGGAAACAAAGAGATGGTGAGTGGGAAAAATGCAGTCATGGATGTCTTTATTCTGCAAGGAAGGCAGCAAACTTGCTGTGATAAGACTGTTTCTTTGAGTTTAAAAAAATAGGTGCAGAAAGTAAGCAACTTGCAGAAGTGTTGAGTATGATGGGAATTCAGTGGACATTCAAAAGAATGAAAACATAAAAAAAGGAGAGGCCATAGCTATCTTTTCTGTTTGTTTGCATAACATGTCTAAAGCAGAAATGACTGCCACGCAGGAAGGGAGATCTTTGGCTTCTGAGTCTAATTGCTGATGATAATATTGCATAAGTTAAAGGTAATGTTTCTTTTTGAGTTAAATGTTCCTAAATATTTTTGTATGAGATGTTAGAAAATTTTTACTTAATATGTGTCAGAATGTGGGCTTTAGATAATATTTTAGAGATTTTACATCTTGTTTTTTTGGGGGGAGGGGACAAGTTCCATGAATTTGACTTTAATAAAACATATAAAAACTAGAAAAATTTTAAACTCAATTGTGACAATAGCCAGTAGAAACCAGCTAAGATTTTCTAAGATTTTTTCTATTTTAAAAGAGGGAAAAATAAGATTCCATTGAGTCTTTTGAGGCTAATTAATATCTATCTTTAGATGTGAGATGGTCAATCTATTTTATTTGAGGGAAACAAAATGTAAGCTTATTCTTTGAGACCTGCTAGCTGTTCTGAAAAGTAAATTGGTTTCTTTTTAAGTCTAGTAATATCCTAGAGCATAAAAGTAAATCAAATCTTAATCTCTGAGAGAAATAGGTGAGGCTCTCTGTATCTACCTGGGACATTTTAGTTCGGGTAAATTGACAATCTTCCCAAGTGAAGGCAAAGAGATATTGACTATATTATTTTATACTGAAGTGCTGAATAAGGCACTACATAAATTTATTACTGAAAAATGTTCGCAATCCACAGATGTGGATGATAATAAAGTATGTGGATCTGGAATCACAGGATATCTGAAAATACTATTTTATTTATAGCTCTGAGATTATGTTCTCCTCCTCCTTGTTTTCTGCCTCATATATTCTGTCACATGACCACTGCCAGCTTAAACATCAGGTGCTCCCATTAGTTCCAGTGTCAGAAAACTAATGTGAGTCTTCAAAACATTATTCTTCCTCCCAACCCTGTATCTCCATCCTCCACCCTCATGTCCATCCTCATGTGGATGAATGGCACCCCCACTTCACCCAAGAAGCTCCAGTGGCCTTTCATGAAAAAGGTAGGTCACACCCTCACACATATTATTCAGCTTCATTCTGAGCCTCTAAAATAAACTCTCCTGCACGGAACCTTAAGTCTCTTTAAAACATACAATGCCTAACACCCTCTCACCTCCCAGGCTTCACAATTTCTCATCTGACTCTGAGCAGACCCCATTCCTCCATGACTTCCCTCTGTGTTCACCTCTGCTCACACATAATCCACCTGTGGACAGGTCCCCAAGATTCTCAGTCCAACACACCAGAGCCACAGGGAGCAGGAAATGAATAGAACCAGAGAATATATTTATTTCCCATTTCCTAATTCTGGTTGCAGGCTCTTTAAGGACAGACATGTGGAAATTGCAAAAGGAACAAAGAAAATAGGGAATGAGGACAGTGATGCCTGCCCTGAGCTGCACGTCAAAGGGGGCTTGAGAGAGGCTCATTCAGTACATGCCTGTGAGTGGCTGACCGTAACAGAGACCTGCATGTTTGCTAGGTAGTTGAGTTTCATGATAGGATATCTATTATAATCTCTGTGATCTTGTTTCTTGAAAGTGCAGTGCAAAATATGTGGAATGAGTACACGGTTGATAGTTAGGGCATTGAAATACGTCCTTTCATGCTGACACAGATTCATGGATTCTGAGCCAAGGTTGCTTGGAGGCAACGTTGGGACCCAGGGGGATCTGTGAAATCAGGTCATTGTCAGCTGTGAACATCCAGTCAGAAGAGAGACAAGACAATTGCAAACATTTTCTTCGTAATTAAGAAAATAAGGAAAAAATTGAAAGATGTAGAAATATGTTATGGATTGACACTTTGAGTAAGATGTCATGATCAGCTAGTACAGGGAGGTTATGTTAAAGAGAAACCTGCATGAAACAAGTTAGAAATAAAAGTAAAACTTTACTAAGGTTAATGCAACAGGGCAGTGAGAGAGAACTTAACACTCCTGATACAAAGGCTGGAAGGTTTTAGAACAGAAGGAACCATGGGAATGAATGTGTATTTCCTAGTTGACTTTAGACAAAAAGTAGTGAAACTTTCCATAAAACATGAAAAGGAGGTCATTTTATGTTTTGGTTGTAAAGCTCCTCAATTAAGGTAGGTTTCTACTCTTCTTCAGAGACTGGCACACCAGGAAGATTGAAAATCAATGTAGTGGGCCTGATATTTGAGGCAGATATTCTTTGGTTCTTAACACTGGCAAGAAGTTTTCAAAAACACTTAGGTATGTATCAAAAAGCCAGATAAAGAATCAGCCATCACCAAATTGCAACCACATTTTCAATAGAATCGTCTGAAAAAAATAGAGGTTAGAGGCCTGTAGTCAGGAAGAACTTGTCTAAAGTTTCCTGACTGTGAGGGAACATTAAGTCCTCTAGGTCATAACACAAATGCCATCTTCTCAGTGGAGGGACCCCCAACTAAATCTCTTTCAGTCAAGACTCAGTTTGCATCTCCTTCAGCTCCTGTAATTTATTAAGGGGTGCCAGTTCTGAGCGATGTAGGCACAGGGGCAAAATAGATGAGATTTCTTGAAAAGAGCCAGGATTTCATTTCTCCAGATGGTGTACATTTATACTTCTCTGCACTCACCTTTTATTTTATCTTATTTTTTGCTCAAACATCATATAAAGTGAGCAAGAGTATTCTTGATTCTACAAGATGGCTGTTGTAATTCACTTTGTCCTGATTAGTTACTGAAGTGAAGAGAAACTGACATTTACCACATTGTTTGTTCTAATGCAGATTTTTCTATAGAATATAAGATGGGAAATTTTTACCTTTTATTTTTTCATGTAATATTGTTCAGTTATAGCTGTCCTGCCTTTTCCCTATCGCTCACACCTATGCCCCACCCCACTCCCACAGTCAATGCCCATCATTGTATATGCCCATGAGTCCTCTATTCATGTTCCTTTGCTTGCCCCTTTCTTATCTTTCCCCTGTTATACCCTTCCTCCCTTCCCTCTGGCCACTATCAGATTGTTCTTCATTTCTAAATCTCTGGTTCTATGTGGCTCATTTGTTTGTTTTGTTGGTTAGGTTCCACTTATAGGTGAGATCATATGGTATTTGTCTTTCACTGCCTGCTTTATTTCTCTTAGCATAACACTCTCCAGCTCCACCCACGCTGTCAAAAAGGGTAGGAGTTCTTTCTTAGTTTCTGCTGTGTAGTAATCCATTGTGTAAATGTACCAGTGTTTTTTGACCCACTCATTTACTGATGGGCACTTAGGTTGCTTTCAGCACTTGGCTATTGTAAATTGTGCTGCTATGAACATTGGGGTGCATAGGTTCTTTTGAATTGGTGATTCAGTATTCTCAAGGTATAGTCATAGCAGTGGAATCACTGAATCAAAAGGCAGTTCCATTTTTAGTTTTCTGAGGAAATTCCTTACTGTTTTCCACAGTGGCTACACCAGTCTGCATTCCCAGCGGTAGTGTACTAGGTTCCCTCTTCTCCACAACTTTTCCAGCACTTCTTGTTTTTTAACTGATTAGTGATGGCCATTCTGGCTGGTGTGAATTGGTATCTCATTGTGGTTTTAATTTGCATCTCTCTGATGGCAAGTGATGCTGAGCATCCTTTCATATACCTTTGGGCCCTTTGTATGTGCTCCTTGGAGAAGTGTCTGTTCAGATCCTCTGCTCCATTTGTCAATTGGATTGCTTGCCTTCCTGGTGTGGAGTCATGTGAATTCTCTACATATTTTGAGATCAAAACCTTGTCTGAGGTAACATTGTCAAATATGTTTTTCCATATGGTTGGTTCCCTTTCCATTTTGCTGATGTTTTCTCTAGCCATGCAGAAGCTTTTTAATGCAATAACCTCCCATTTGTTTATTTTTTCCTTTATATCTCTTGCCCTAGGAGATGTATCAGTGAAAATATTTCTGGGTAAGATATCTAAAATTTTCCTGCCAGTGTTTTTCTCTAGGACTTCTTTGGTGTCACAACTTCTATTTAAGTCTTTTTTCCATCTTGACTTTATTTTGGTGTATGGTGTAAGTTGGTGTCTAGTTTCATTTTTTTGCATGTACTTGTCCAGATCTCCCAACACCACTTATTAAAGAGGATATTTTTACTCCATTTTATGTTCCTGCTACTTGTGTCAAATATTAATTGACCATATAGACATATATTTATTTTATGAGCTCTGTATTCTGTTCCATTGGTCTATGTGTCTGCTTTTATGCCAGTGCCACACTGCTTTTATTACTGTAATATAGTTTGATATCAGGCATTGTGTTCCCTCCTACTTTGTTCTTTTTTCTCGAAATTACTGATGCTATTCAGGGTCATTTATGGTTCCACATATATTTTTAAATGTTTGTTCTACATCTGTATAATATGTCATTGGTATTTTGATAGAGAAGGTGTTGTATCTATAGATTGCCTTGGGTAGTACAGGCATTTTAATGATGTTAATTCTTCCAATCCATGAACATGGTATATAGTTCCAGTTATTTGTGTCTTCCTTAATTTCTTTCTTCAGTGTTGTGTAGTTTTCTGAGTACAGGCCTTTTACTTATGTGGTTAAATTTATTTCTAAATATTTTAATTTTTTTGTTGCTATAGTAAATGGGATGTTTTTCCTAATTTCTGTATCTGATATCTCATTGTTGGTGTACAAAAAATGCCTTTGATTTCTGAATGCTGACTTTGTGTCCTGCCATTTTTCCAAGTTCATTTATTATGCCAAGAATTCTTTTGGTGGAGTCTGTGCGGTTTTCTATGAACACTATTATGTCATCTGCAAACAGAGACAGCTTTACTTCCTCCTTTCCAATTTGGATGCCCTTTATTTATTTATTTTTTGCCTAAACACAGTGGCTAGATCTTCCAATACTATGTTGAATAGAAGTGGTAAAAGTGGACATCCTTGTCTTGTACCTGATCTTAGTGGGAAAGCTTTTAGTTTCTACCTGTTGAGTGTGGTATTGGCTATAGGCTTCTCATATATGGCCTTTATTATGTTGAAGTATGCTCCCTCTACTCCCACTTGGCTAAGTGTTTTAATCATAAGTGGGTACTGTACCTTATCAAGTGCTTTTATAGTATCTATTGATATGATATGTGGTTTTTGTCTTTTGCATTGTTTATATGGTGTTTTACATTTATTGATTTGTATCTATTGCACCATCCTCACATCCCTGGGATGAGTCTTAATCCATCATGTTGTATGATCTTTTTAATGTATTGGTAGATGTGATTTGTTAATATTTTGTTGAGGATTTTTGTATCTATGTTCATCAGCAATATTGGCCTGTAGTGTTCTTTCTTTTTTGTGTCTTTATCTGGTTTTGGAATTAGGAAAATACTGGTCTCCCTCTTCTTGGATTTTTTAAATAGTCTTAGTAGGATAGGGGCTAGCTCTTCCTTCAATGTTTTGTAAAATTCTACTGTGAAACCATCTTGTTCAGGGCTTTTGTGTGTTGGGAGTCTTTTGATTACTGCTTCAATTTCACTAGCTGTCTATTCAGGCTTCTATTCTATTCTGTCTATTCAGGCTTTCTGTTTCTTAACTCAGTTTTGGAGAATTATATATTTCTAGAAATTTGTCTATTTCATCCAGCTTCAAATTTCTTGGCATATATTTATTCATAGTAATTTCGTATGATCCTCTGTATTTCTGCATTGCTTGTAGTTTCACTTGTTTCATTTCTGGTTTTATTCATTTGGGTCATCTCTCTTTCTCTCCTTTTTTTGATGACTCTGGTTAAAGGCTTGTTGATTTTGGTTATCTTTTTAAAGAAGCATGTTTTAGATTTATTGATCCTTTGGATTGTTATTTTGAGTTCTACATCATTTAATTCTGCTCTGGTCCTGATTATTTCCTTCCTTCTACTCTCTCTGGAATTTTAACAGCCTCTTGATATTAGGAAGCTTCACCCTCACACCTCACCTGCAATCTCCCTAGTTTTGGGTGATGTCCTGTTCTCTAAGAAGTGACAAAATAGCCATCAGGTCAAACCTAGCTTCATAAAGAGTGAGTTAATTTGCAGCTTTGTGGACATCAGTCTTAACTGTCACACTTGAATCAATCCTTATTTATATTACTGATGATTCTAATTATATTCTATTAATAAATTGAACAGAATAATGCTAGACTTATGCAAATGAATTACTGCCATGAAAATAAGAATACTCAAGAAGAAGTTAGAATTTAGGGAAAGAAGATAGAATTTAGGGAAACAGAGAGAGATCAGTGTTACTACCCACATACGTATCTTTTAGCTGCTTTTTGTTGTCCACAACAATGTCCAGGTGCCCTCCACGTGACCCCTGGAAAAGGACAGAAATAGAATTCTTGCAAGCTCATTACATGCTCCCACTGGACATCATATGACAACTGCCCATTCTCTGAGGGACAAGGTGTCTTCTGCACTGTAAAGATGGTGCATCTCAGACCAACCAAATGTGGGATCTGATATAAAATGTAACCTTAAGTCAAATAAAAGGACAATGTCGACTTTTATCATTGAGCATTTATTGACTCAATGTAAGTGTTCTAATTTTGTTTTATTTTCACAGCAAATATATTTAAAAACAGCAAAAGATTTATTCAGAGTTTAATAACAGGTAAAGACAGAAACATCATTTATATTTTAGGCCCAGATTGAGGGGCTCACATTCAAAGAAATTATGGGGTTGGTGGCACCACATTGAACATTCCCATATTATTTCTCCTGACAAGGTCTATGGTGAAGGTTATGTGGCCACAGGACAGCATCAACCTCTTAAAGAGCCACAGGTCTTTGTGGTTGTAAAACCACTGAGTGGAGCTCACAACTGTGTAGCAGCAAGCAGCACAGTGTCAAATTCTCTGTGACTGGGGTTGCTAGCTAGAACGTTGGCACTCTCCTAGGCTCTGTACAAAAACAGAGGTTGTGGCTAATAGAGAGTGGTCTTGGGACCTGGGGTCACTATGCACCTTCTGACATCTCAGCCACTCACACTCCACAGTTAAGTTTGTAAAGGTCATCTGAGGATGTTTTTCAACTCTGCAGAAAAATGATTGCCTTTGTTGAGATGACAATGTGTAAAGAGAGGGCTGGATATCTTCTCTGACCCCAGATTACTCTAGAGTGAGCTCTGAAATGTGTTCATGGACATCTACGTACTTTCAGCACAGGGAACCCCTATGCAGCCATGTGTCCTATAACATCACCATTGGGTAGATTTTTCCTTTCAAAACCTATCATTAATCTTTTCCTAGAAGTTATTTGACTTGAAAAATATCAGGTTCCACTCCTAATATAAATGTTTGTGTATGTCAGGGAAGGCAGGTTTATACCCTTTGTCCAAATCTGGGGAGAAAAAATTTTATAGTTAGTAGGAAGCCATTTATCTCTCATTAAATAATTTGTTATGCAATAAAGATAATCCAACGTAGTGTTCATGTCCTTGTATATGAAAACGTTTTATATAAAATTTTATTTTTTTCAGTTTGAATAGGGCTTTACTTTCTGGCTTGAAAATTGATAAACATGCTGAAAGAACTCTATGGAGAGAAGTTCTTATGTTTTTAACAAAAGACAGGTACAGAAGGAATAGAAGAAAACTACTTGAGACAGTAAAGGCCACACATGAGAACCCATAGTTAACATGATACTCCATAAAGAGACATCAAACTGTTAACAAAATTGTGAACAAGATGAAAGTAACTTTTTTCCACTTATTCAACATAGTACTGGGAGCCCTAGATGGAACAATTAGGCAAGAAGATGACCTAAATGGTATTCAAATTTGAAAAAAAAAGAAAATTATCTCTTCAAGAGACAACTCCATTTTATATGTAAAAAACACCAAACATTCTGCCCTCCACCCCCCAAAACACTGTTAGAACTAATGAATTCCACCAAGTTGCAAAAGGCAAAATTAAGATCATAACAACAATGTACAAACTCAAGATGCAATTAAGCAAACCATTTCATTTACAATAACATCAAAGAGAATAAAATACTTAGGAAAAACTAACCAAGTATGTGGAAGATGTATGTACTGAAAAGTACCAAACTTCTTGGAAAAAAATAAAATTAAAAAACCAGATAAATACAAAAACCCTGTGTTTATGGATTAAAAAATTTCCAATTATCTACATATTTGATAAAATTATATCAAAAACCTAACAACACAGCATGCTCCAAAGACACCTGGCCTCTACCCGCTTCCAACAGGGACCCCAGCAACCACTGCCAGGCTTCTCCTCAGCCTCAACTCAATGACTCTTTCATGGGCACTGACTGCCATTTGCAGCCTGAGGATTAGAAAACTTGGGGTACTGAGGAAGCAACATTTTGCATTTCTGTGGAGCTTCTGGTGATGCTTAATCTCCCTGATTCATACCCACCTTGGGAGAAGAAGAGTAACAGCGTCACTGTGGTCTGACCTTGACACTAAGAACTTTAGCTTACACTAAGAAAACTGACATTTATCACAAACAAGCAACATATAACCAGAAACATTGAGATAAAGAACAAATTGACAGCAACTAAAGGGGAGAGGGGAGGGCAATAACGGGGGAAATAAGGGGAACGATCATCCAGGAACATGTGTAGAGGACCCATGGACAAAGCCAAAGATGGGAAGGAGTGAGGGTGGGAGGTGGGGGAGGATGGAGTGTGGAAAAGTGGTGGTGGGAAATGAAGGCAACTGTATTTGAAAAACAATAAAAAATGGCAAAAAAAGTTGAAAACTGACATTCCTGCGCTCAAGCCTGTGCACTCACCCCACATCCGGTTGCCCACCTTTCCTACCATTTCCCCTCTTTCATCTGCTGCTATGCCCCTAACTTCTTCCTTCTTTGGTAACATTTCCCTCCTCCTCTGCAAACATCAGTCAGACTGCATGGACCCCATGCCTTCCCAACCTCCCTGGCTTTCTAGAAATTTCACTTCTCAGTGTCTGAGAGTCTTTATCCCAACCCTGGTCTTCCTCTAATTCCTTTCACATGATCCCATTTCCCATTTCCCTGGGCCCATCAAGCCCTACAACTTGGGCTACTGTGCTCTTGGCAATAAATGGGAGCTAATTTCTCTGGTATCTCCGTTTAGGCTTCCATTCTCTCATCATCTACATTCTCACATGCCCACCCCCTCTACCACTCTGTGCTCTAACTTTTTTCCCTCCATATATACAACAGCACACTCCCTTTGATTCCCCAAATGAAATATTTGGTTTCAGTATCAAAGACACTTATCTCAGTCTTCGAGGATCTTATTTTTTCCCATAAATTCATTTTGCCTCTCAAGACTATATCCATATTTGTAAGAATTGTTATCTCTTCTTCTCTACCCCAATTTTCCAATTCCAGTGACTCTCTCATTGGTAGGTAGGCCCCCCAACACGACCTTACCCACAATACAGGAACCTCAGCCTCTTCCTGAAAATCTGCACCACTCCCTATTTCTTATGTACTCTCTTCCTCCTAAACCAAGATAGCCACACACACAGTTCCTCTGTGCCCTTCTTTTCCAATCATTAAAATTTTTCTTCCATTTTTGCCAGGACTCTTATTCCTTCTTTTTGTTTTCAAGTTTTTTATTTATTTTATTTTTAGACATGATAAGAGAGGGAGAAAGAGAGAAAGAGAAACATCAATGTGTGGTTATCTCTTGAGGCTCCCCTACTGGGAATTTAACTGACAACCCTCTGGTTTGCAGGCTGGCATTCAATTCACTGTGCCAACCAGCCAGGTCTTACACCTTCTTATATCCCTGGCAGCACCCTGGTTTCTAAAGTTCATCTGGCCTAGAGATCTGTGTAAGATTTTGATGTATGGTCAAAAGCAACCAGAGCCAACAAAGCTCAAGACAATTAAGAAAATAACATCTATTTTCTAATACTGTGCATCCTATTTGTGGACCGCCTGTGAGACAGGCACACAGAATTTATAAAAATGGTAACAAAAGCCAAGATTGTGTTTTGTAATGTGGGTGCACCCCAGAAATTTCTGACTGATCACAGGGCACTAAAGGCATTGGGTGCACATGACCAAAAACTGGGGACACACCCCATTGTCTTTTTAAGGAGTTATTACATTCCATGCAGTTAAGTTTTTAAAAAGATTTTATTTATTTGTTTCTAGAGAGAGGGGAAGGGAGGAAGAAAGAGAGGGAGAGAAACATCAATGTGTGGTTGCCTCTTGTGTGCCCCCTGACTGGCTCACAACCCAGGTATGTGCCTCGACTGGGAATTGAACTGGCAACCTTTTGATTCACAGGCCAGCTCTCAATCCATTGAACTACACCAGCCAGGGCTCAAAGTTTCCAATATTATTAATAAAAGAACAGAAATGCACTGAACTTATGGAAATAGTTCTATTGACATATAAATAAGAATACCCAAGACCTTAGAAATCTTTTGAAAGACATCAAAGAGAAAGACAAAGATCAGTGTTGCTACTGACATGGGGCTCCTCTTGTCCATTCCCATTGTCTACAGCTGTGACCAAGTGCCTCCACACGTTTGCATGGAGAAGGGACTCTGCTCAAATTCTATGAGCTCATCACCTGCTCCCACTGATTATTACATGACCACTACTCATCCTCTGGAGGACATGATGTCACCTTCAAGGGAACAAATGAAATCAACCCGAGATGAGAATTGGTATGAAAAGTGACCTTAGTTAAAAAATAATGACAATGTATGCTCGCATTTTTTGTGTTTATTGATTTAATGCAAATCTTTTAAGTACTATTCATCTTCAGCAATAATCTATTATAATGTTGCAAACAATTAATTAGGATTTAATGACATAGGAGGAAAGAAGGGTCACTCAGATTTCACATTCAGCCTAAGGGGCCAGCTTTCAGTAGACCTGATGGGGTTTGACACTTCACATTGGTAAATCCCAGCATCTTCCCTCTTGACGGGGTCTATGGTGAGTCTTCGTTGGTCTGCAGACACTTTCACTGGATCCCTTAAATGCAGATTCATGCCATTGAACAACCAGTGGATGAAGAGTCCATTTGTTTTACAGGTAAAGACCACGGTATCCTTATTCTCTCTGACTGTGGTGTTGCTGGCTACAAGGGTGGCCATTATCACAGGCTCTGTGGGGAAACAGGGAATGTGACTGATTAAGAATGGGCTTGAGACCTAAGAATAGAGCCATGCTACTCACTCAGATCTCAGCCACTCACAACACACCTTGAGCTATGTTATGGCCACCAGAGTATGTTCCAAACATTTACAGAAGGATAATTGTTTAAGTTCAGGTGAAGTTATGTAAGGAGAGAGCTTCAGCTACTCTCTGGCCCCATATAACCCCAGGGTGATTCCATACATATTCCCTCAGTCATCTCTGTTAGCAACTCACAAAACCTCTCTCCAGCCCATACATCCAATAACCTCATCATCAGATAGATTTTTTTTGCTCATGAGCTTTTATTGATCTTTTCCTAGGACTTCTTTTTTTCCCACAAAACATCAGGTCCCTTGGCTCCTTAATCAAACTTTTATCCATGTTGTGGAAGGCAGGCTTACCACCATATCCATCTCTGGAGCCAAGGAAGTTTACAGTAAGTGGAAAAGTATTTAGCTTCTGTTAAATAATTTATTAGGCAGTAAAGACTGTTCAATGGAGAGATGACAGTCTTTTCAACAAACTGTGTTATGCAGCAATGTTTGCATGCAGACAAGTGACATGGGTCACTGTCTGACACAACACACAAAAATTCAGTCAAAGAGAAAATTCTAGAGGTTAGACCCAAAAGTATAAAATGCTTAGAAAAAGTACAAGGAGAAGCACTATGGCATTGATTTGGCAATAAGTTTTATGAATATGAAACTAAGAACAAAGGTAAAAAATAGACAATTTGGATTTTGTTAGGAGGAAAATTTTTTCTTCATCAAAAACATAAGTCTAAAGGTGACATATGAAATTGCAGAAAATATTTTTCAAGTCATATGGAAAACAAAAGGTTAATATCTAGAATATACAAAAATCTTCTACAATTCAATAGCCACCACAAGACCACATAAATTGACTTAAAACTGGACAAAACACTTAAATAGATATTTCTCCAGAGAATATATAAAACTTGCCAATAGACACAGAAAAAAATGCTCAACACCACTATTATTTACAAAAATTAAAATCAAAACTCTTCAGGTTGCATTTGTTGCTTGTGATGTTGGTGTGGTTAACTTTGCTCTGAAGGCAAGAGAAAGAAATTGTCCTGTATAGTACATTCATTTCTCCAAAATTTCTTCAACCAGAGTTGGCGTCTCTCACCTCTCACTGTCAACTGCAGTCTTTGAAACAACAAGGCAGGTCTGTGTATCACATGGCAAATGCATGGACATCTGAGCACTCACATAATGTATGGCCTCCAGCTACATGTCTGAGGGAAAGTACAGGCTTTCTCAAGTGTCATTTATGTGTCAGTGTTTGGTTATGGAAAGACATAAGGCTGGGAGTCAGATGCATCCCTGTACTTCTGGTTCTTCAATGACCAGCTTAATGTCTGGTTGATCAGAAGCATTTTCTTGCAGCTTCACAGACTTCTGTTGCCCATTTGAGGTGTGTTTGTATGAAACGCCATTCTCAGGACATCCTTGAGATTGGGTTTGAGCAGAAATAATGCATAAAGACCAGAAGCAAGAAAGTGGTAAGCGTACTACTTAGGCCTCTGGCCCAAGAGGTGTGACAGATCTTTCAAGGTGAGTGTGACTGAAATGAATTGATAAGTGAATTGATAAATTCAAGCAGTGAATTGATAAATGATAGAGCAGGATCCAAGAAATGATTTAGGAAAGAGGAAGAAGGACAGGCAGTAGCTATGTTCTCTGCCCTTGTTCATCAGTCATTTTCTCTTCCATGAGGGCAGGTGAGGACTTGTGCAAATGCAAAACTAGTGTCTATAGCAAGCCAGGAGCATTGACTTGGTGAAATTCTGGCACTTGTGGGCAATTTGTGTGAGATGTCTATGAGATAGAAATTTGGGAAAAACTGAAATTTCTCTGTATGTGAAAATTATCATTATCACCACAGAGCCTAAGACCATTTTCAAGAAAGACTATTTTATTAGAGAAAAGAAAAGCATCTGAAATGGTGGTCTTAGTTCCTGGAGGCACAGAAAGCCTGTCCCTCATGGCAAGAATTTAAAGGACTCTGTATCCAGGTTCCATGGTCTGAAGAAATTTTGGATCATTCATTCATTCATTCAATCTCTATTTATTTCTTCCTATTTCATCCAAAGCAACTAAGTGTTTGTTACATGTTGCTCCCCCAATTTGTTTCAGGAGTAGAGTGGGGAGTGGGGAGTAGAGAAGGCAAAGTCTTTCCTTTATATCTGCTGGGGATAACTCCACCAAAACAGGAAGCAAATAAGTAAGTGATGTCAACTCCACTGCAGGGAGGTGTGGAGAATTTACCTGAGGGGGAGACCTGTTTAGCGACTTTGATTATTAGAGAAGGTAATTTGGTTCTAGAGTAAAAGTACATTATTTACCCTTTTTTTCACTACACAGATAAAAATGTATTCTTATGAGCTCAGGATACCTAAGACAAAAGGATCTGCACCAATTCCTTATTTTAAGAAACCAAAGACACCCTCATATGATCTCCAAGGTAGGGGAATTAAGTCTGTGGCTACAAACAGACCTGGAGAGACTCTGATCAGCTGCTCATATTCTGTGTGATTCTGCTTTAGTGACTGTATCTCCCAGTGCCTTAACTTATTCTCAGTGGATATTTGGCTGCCAAGTTTTCAGTGTATGAACTGTAAAATACTTACAGCATCTGACCTAAACCTTGGGAGGAAAGAGCTGCTCAAATAAGAGGCATCTGTTACTGATCAACTCCAAGAGCGAATCCCCTGGGCTGATCCCTAGTAAATGAGGAGCTTCCAGGAGCATCTTTGTTTCTCAGTTTGTCTCTGGGGATGCTGCCTTTCTTCTGAATCTTCCTAAATCCCCCAGGACAGTCAGCTATTTCCAAGGACATTGTCTAACTGTGCTCTCCACACACAGATTCAAGTGATATCAAACTCCATTTCTACCAAGATGTGGTTCTTAGACCAGAGCCCCAACTCGTGACCACCTCAGAAGCCTTGTGAATTGGGCACCCATTAAACCATTTCACACTTTGCCCTTTGGAAGAGGCCAAACCCAACGTGGCACAGGCTCACCAGATTCCCTGGATTCAAGATCCCTGGGACAGTGTTCTTTCTGGAGAGGGGTCTCTCAGCTGAGCTCTGTGTGAATTTCAGGAGGCTCTCAGACTATGATGTGATCTAGTACATCAGGGTCATTCTCAGGGTCAAGTTTATAAGAAGATGCTCAGGGAGCTTAACTAAAATTGGTTTCCCTCTGCTGAATTATTTTCATTAGACTGATCCTTCTGTCTGCATTGAGTGTCTGCAGGGCTGCAAGTTGGGAAGGGAACTGAGATCTTGGGAAGTTTGTCTACAGTCTGTGTGTCCAGCACTAAATCCCAAAATCCAACCTGAAACAAAATGTGGCATGGAGCGGCATGGAGACAGAGTTCAGGGCTGTCTGCCCTGTGTGTGAAGCAGAATTCACCCCACCTGATGCCCAGAAGTCAGAGAGCAACCACTCACCATATACAGTAAGCCTTCCAAATCCTATTTCCTTTTTTGGATCTGGAAGGAAGACTACTACAGTGTATATTCCTGCATCACTTTTGGAGACCTTCTTTATCAGCAAGGATCCATCAAAGTTTATTTCCTCTCGACCACTAGATTTAGGACCTTTTATATGCCTTCTTATGTCTCTTTCATAGTATTCAATTACACGTTTGTTGCTCGCACCTTCCCCTTTATACCACACGAAGCCTTCAGAATCGGGAGGCTTATTGCGGATGCGTAGAATCACATCCTTCCCTTCGGCAGCATAGGTTGGCACAATAGCGAGTTGGGCTGTGGTGGGCTGGCACCAGAAGGTTAAGAGTGAGACTAGGAAATAAGACAAAAATAAGATCTATGTTTGTATGTGTTCCTCATGATGGAAAGATGAGTCCCTGAATCCTGAGCAGGTTTCTTTATCTCTCAGCCTTGGTCATCATGTGAGTGTGGGCCTCCCATGGTCAAGGTCAACAGCATGGCCCCCATTACTTCAGCACCTCTGAAGCTGGTATTTTGTTCTGTTTCAAATACTCCTTGCTCACCCCCTCACTGTGCTAGTATTCCTTCTGACACTCAGGCATTTTTGAGAGACACTTTTCCTGGCTACCTCCTCTAAAAATCCTGTCTTTACTTTTGATCAGACCCTATTCTGTTTTGTTTCATGGCACTTGTGGATACCTGACATCACATCTAGATCCTTCCTTTCCCCTCTCTCCTCCTGAACATGGGCTCAATGAAATCAGGGCCTGTTCTCATCTTGTACCTCCAATGACTTCAACAGGAAGCAAATACATGGAATGAAATGAATGAACAATCCCAGGGTTGTACCTTGTGAGGTGTATTTGACCATTTCTGAAGTTGATGGTAAAGACAATATCTAGCACCCCTCGTTAGGTATTTTTCTGGTGTTTTCTGACATAAGTCACTATTACCATTATCCGTTTCCATAATTCAATAGTCAATGTTGACTAAGAGAAAATGAACAGCAATTGAGGTTTTCCTACCTTTCACCACTTCCAGATTATGAGATTTTCCTCTAGCCGAGTCCCCTTCCTCATCCTACTCAGCTCCTTTGTCCTTCACCCTCAGGTCCAGACAGAAGCCTTCCCTCTTTTCTCAGAGCACTGGTCTCTTCATTAGATCCCAGCCAGTCTCTGTGTCAGATCCCTAGCCAACCCCAAGGAATTGTCTCCTACTTATGAACCACCAGGAGCTCTTGCCAGCGGACAAGTCCTCTGTGGGTAAAGACTGAAAGAGACCCCATGGTGTCTGCTATCTTCTCTGTGGATTCCACTTTGAGAGAAGCTTAAGGTTCAGTGAGGCTCACAGGCACCTCTGCCCAGAATGGTGCAATTTGCTATGTGTCTTGCCTGGGGCACTGAGCTTTATACAGGGGCATGTTTGCTGTTCTTGTCATGTGAGATGGGGGCAGGGTTTATCCCCAGGACTCTCCCACTCCCTGCCCTTATTCTGCCACCCTTGCTCCTACTTACCAGTACTGCTCCTCTATTTGTTGTTATTTTGGTTTCCTGGGCACTCCTGAGGCATTTCAACACCACTCAGATGCATCCACAGGCACAAATGCACACAGGCATATAAACACACACACACACCCACTCTCATGCAGTGTTTGGAAAAGCAGAAGCCTGGAGTGACTGGGTTTCAGGCATTCTCCACAGCTCCCTGTCAGGTGTGCAGTAGCCAGCAGTAGTCTCATGGTTCTCTTTCTGTCACATTTGCCCCTTCCCTTCAGAGCAGGTGTCCTTGAGCTATGGCAGAAAAACCTGTCATAGTGAGGTCTCCCGTGACTGCATCAGGTCACCTATGAAACTTAGTTATCATCGCAATGTCCACCTGACACCTTAAAAATGCAGCTTAATTTTTAAATCCATTTCAAATCCAGCTAATGTTGGTGCCTGTTCAAAATGAGACCTCTTGATATGAAGGTAGAAGCACCTCTCCTGCCCTCCTGTGCAGGAGAAGTCTCCAGATCATGTTAAACTGCAGATTCTGACTTGGCAGGAGTGTGGTGGGTCAGAAACTCTGCATCTGAGAAGCTATCAGGAGAGGCTGATCCTACTGGTCTTTGGAGCTCACTTGCAATAGTAAGGCTGATAGGGCACATGCATCACTGAGAGGATATTCCACTCACGCCAGCACTGGCCTCTGATGCATCTTTGTCTTGGGTCTGTCATTGCTGCAGAGAGACATCCAGGTGTCATAAAAAATTTGGGATTATTTCTATTTGTGACACATAAACCCGCTGGAAATCTAGTTTTCTTCATGTCCTCAGATGCTCTGAGAAGGTTTTATTTCCTTCCAGCAGGCAGGTCACAGAGACTCTAGGGGTGAGAATGGGTCAAGTTTGGTGATAATTGCAGAGGGGACCCTTCTTCTATCTCAGGTTGCTCCCAGACTGGCCTTTGCTTTCAGGGAAAAAGATTCAAAACCAGAGGTCTCAATAAAACCTTCAGTTTTGGGGTGTGAAGTGGGAAGTGTGCTGAGTGTCCCAGGAAGAAAGGACTCTGATGAAAAGTCAGGAGCCTGTCGGCTTTCTGGTCATGGAGGGATGGGTTCAGGTAGACCATTCCTCTCCATGTCCATTTATTGGACTTGTCCTCGTGCTTCCTGACTCTTGAGGCAACCTCTGAGTTCTTCCTGGAAGGCTTCCTTGTGGTCACCCAACTTGCCAATGGATGATGCCAGGCTTGGGGTACAGAGCAGCACAGAAACCATGAGGAAGGAGGTGCTCTCAGACCCTGTGAAAGTAAGAAATGTTCTAACCTGAAAGCAATGTAATGAGTTGATCTGAGCTAAACTAACCTCATATGCCTGGGAGAAAGGACTCAAATCCTTTGAAGAAAGGTAGGTTTGCAGCTTATTTTATATATTATAATCAAAGTAGAAGGTGAAAATGTTGCATAAAATCCTTTAGGAGGTGAGAGATAACATAGCAGGGAAATTTTCAGAACTGGAAAAACCAAAAAATGGAGAAACATATTTTTCCCATTGATGGATAATAGATAATTAACTTTTACAGGACACAGAGAAGGTGTGCAGGGGACCAGATAACATAAAGCATTCTGTGTTACCATACACTTGTTCCAGATTCTGTGTTTTTGAATGGCCCAGCAAAGAAAATCATTCTGATCTGTCACAGTTAATCACTTCAAGATAAAAAAAAGAATCAGAGCTCACTTAAGGACTGACCTTTCCTAAGAAAAGTACATGCCTGGGATATGACAACATGCTATCACCTGCCCAGATAGAAATTTCTGATGAGATTATCCTGTGAGGCTTTTCGGGCCTGCCATGTGGCCCCCTGAGCATGTCAGGGTTATTGCACAGCCTCTTTCTGGTAACAGTCTCTGGAAATAGCAGGTGGGACAGAGCAGTCAAGAGGGAGGGCCCAAGAAAAGCCTATTGAAGCGGGATGAAAATCAGGCTCTTCTTCATCTTCTAAGCCAAAGCCTGGTTCCTGTGTCTATTTTCTGTGTATCTCAATGTTGCCCCTTAAAGGACAGAAGTTGAATAGTCATCCATGTCAGGTGCTTTAGAAATGCTGACCAGAGCAGGGTAAGCCCAGTGAAAAGACAGGCATTGTCCAAAGTACTATTAAGTCCAGTGTCAGAACTGTCCCATTAGGGGGATGTGCTATTTAAGACAGAGCTTTATGCTTTCAAGTATTCAAATGAAGGGCCCGGTGAAGGCTCTCCGGAGGTTTGTGGGAGAGGGTACTGCTCTGGAGGGCTGATTCCAAAAATGCCCTGAATGTCCACCATCACTACATTAAGATGTTGCATATGAGTCATTTCTGTGTCCCTGTCTTCCCACAGGGTCCAGGAGCTGGAGCATCTCCATGTGAATACTAAACCAGGGCCCTCTGTGTTGTTTTGTTGGGAGAAGAGAAGTTCTTGTAGAACCTTCAGCCCCTCTGAGAGGAAAGTAACCACAGATTCTGGGTTCTCCTGTCCCATTCTGCACAGAAAGTTCCCCTTGTTCCCCAGGACATCATGATATAGATAGATGTCTTCAGAAACAACAGGCAGGTGCCCCACAGACAGGAATTTGGGGAATGAAATATCTTCCCTGATTCTTATAAGGTCAGGGTGTGCCCTTTCCTCTCCTGGTAGTAACTCTACCAGGGACTGAGGATCCTGAGTTTCTCTCAGGTCAGGTTTCTGTGAGAACAGGAAAAACACAGGCCCTGGGTGGTGAGACATAACCCACAAGGTGGGCCTGTGGAGGGCTGTGAATATGTGGGTAATAAAGTGCAGTCCAACCTCCACCAGTAGGAAGCTCCTTTCATTCCTCCTGACTGTATGAGAAGTATAATCCTGACCCTAGGACATCCCCAAGGAGACACGTCCTCCTCTCGTTCTAACACCAGTACCTTTGTGTCTATAAGAACATAATTAGACTGCAAGTGTCATGCAGACTGACAGGCTTCCACTGGGCAGTTTTCCTTATTGATTTAATGTGTGTTTACAGAGCACCTGTCATGTGTCAGGCTCCTGGGTGGGCCCTGGAAACTCCAAGCAGAATGAGACAAGTGTGGGCTCTGTGCTCATTGACTTTACCTTGTCACACAGACAAGCTGTCAGATAAATCACGGGTCTAGAAACTTAATTATAATCTAGGGGAGGGCCTAAAAATAAACTTCTCATCTCTCCAGAGTACGTAATTGAGTTTCAGCTGGTCTGTGGAGTATGAAGAGCACTCCTGAGAAAGTATCCTCTTGGCTGAAACCTGGAGAGTTAGTGGACATTTAGTCCATAAAGAAGAGAGGGTGTAAAAAAAAGCTTCCAAAGAAGATCGACCTTTGTAGGGGTGATGCTTGGCTGGGTGGAAGAGTAGACAGAGTCCATTGAGGGAGCTTGAAGAGTTAGAAAGACTGTGGAATGAGTGATGCTGCTGAGGTTGGTCCCTTGCTGCACTATGGGTGCTGCTGAGGTGGAGTCAGTGGTGCCCCAAAAAGGCTCCTTCTGCAGAGTAATTCTGGCGCCCCCTGTGGATGAGTAGAAAAATGGCCAAGAAAAGGTAATTTTACTGTTAGGTATTTCTATGTTTGGTTTTGTACTTTCCATTCAACTTCCACTTTAGGCGATATTTAATTTATTTATGGATAATATTAATGAACTTATTGAATTATAGTGGAATATCATAAGCTTAATTTATTGAAAGTATACAATTCATGAAGTGTTTCAGATGCATGCACCAGAGACTTAGTACAGTGAAAATAAAGACCATGTCCCTTACTATTACAGTCTTCTCATGTCCTCTTGCAATCTCCTTTTTCTTCACCTCTGCACCCCCTTTTTAGTATTAGGGAAACTCTCATTGGCTGTTTTTCACTATAAATTATTTTACATTTCCTAGAGTTTGCATGTTTTTATCATAAAGTATATAAATTTAGGCTGAGGCTGGCTTCTTGATGCAACACAATTAATTTGATAGGGTTCTTTCTCTTTTTTTGGCTTTCTTTTTTTATTAATTTTTTAAAATATATTTTATTGATTATACCATTACAGTTGTTCTATTCCCCCCTTTCATTCCCCTCCACTCGCACACTCCCTCCCCCACCATTCTCCCCCCCACCTTAGTTTATAACCACGTGTCTCAAGTTCTTTAGATTCTACATTTCCCCCACTATTCTTGCCCTCCCCCTATCTATTTTCTACCTACCATCTATGCTATCTTCTGTGCCTTCTCCCCCCTTCTCCTCCTCCCACCCCCCTGTTTCTAACCCTCCATGTGTTCTTCATTTCTATGGTTCCACTCCTGATCTAGCTGTCCTCTTGGTTTGCTTTTGTTTTAGGCGTGGTTGTTAATAACTGTGTGTTTGCTGTCCTTTCACTGTTAATATTGTTCATCATCACTTTCTTATATAAGTCCCTTTAGCATTTCATATAATAAGGGCTTGGTGATGATGAACTCCTTGAACTTGACCTTATCTGAGAAGCACTTTATCTGTCCTTCCATTCTAAATGAAAGTTTTGCTGGATAAAGCAATCTTGGCTGTAGGTCTTTGGATTTCATGACTTGGAATACTTCTTTCCAGCCCCTTCTTGCCTGTAAGGTCTCTTTTGAGAAATCCGCTGACAGTCTGATGGGTACTCCTTTGTAGGTGACTGTCCCCTTATCCCTTGCTGCTTCTAGGATTCTCTCCTTCATTTTGGTCTTGGCTAATGTAATTATGATGTGCCTTGGTGTGTTCCTTCTTGGGTCCAACTTCTTTGGCACTCTCTGAGCTTCCTGGATTTCCTGGAAGTCTATTTCCTTTGCCAGACTGGGGAAGTTCTCCTTTATTATTTGTTCAAATACGTTTTCCACTCGTGGCTGTTTCTTTCCCCCTTCTGGTACCCCTATAATCCGGATGTTGGAACGTTTAAAGATGTCCTGGAGGTTCCTAAGCCTCTCCTCATTTTTTTGAATTCTCATTTCTTCATTCCTTTCTGGTCGGATGTTTCGTTCTTCCTTCCGGTCCATTCCATTGATTTGAGTCCCAGTTTCCTTTCCATCGCTATTGGTTTCCTGGACATCTCCCTTCATTTCAATTAGTTTAGCCTTCATATGTTCCTCTAATTTGTGACTATAATCTACCAATTCTGTGAGCATCCTGATAAATAGTGTCTTAAATTGGGCTTCTGAGAGGCTGGCAATCTGTTGGTCGCTTAGAGTTATTGGCTCTGGGACTTTGAGTTCTTCTTGCGCCATCTTTTGGGCTGTTCATGCCTGTTAAGTAGCAGGATCGGAGCCCTAGGTTTTCACCAGAGCAGGGCAACTAAGTCCCTGGGTTGTGACATTGTATGTGGGGGCGGGGTCAAAGAGGGACAATGGCTTCCCTCTGCCACCCGCCTCCGCAACCCCCACCGGCACCGCAGCCACCACCGTCACCAGGCCCACGCACCTTGCTCCACTGCACGCGAGTGTGCCACCGCTGTCAGCCCTCCACCACTGGGTTCGCCCCCTGAGGCCTGCGTGGTCCGTCTCACTGCGCGCGAATGTGCGACCTTGGTCAGTCTGCCCCAAACCCTGACTAGTTCCAGGCTGCCTGCGCTCCTAGGTCTGTCCTGCCCGACCCAGCTCCACTGCTGGTTCCGCCTCTCTTACCGTCCCCGTTGAACGGTTCGTAGCTGTCAGACTTCCATATAATTCCATTTTCTGGTCTCTGGGTGTGTCTTAGTTCTCCAGAACTTTTGTTGTATTGAAACTTGGTTGTGGGAGAAGGCACAGTGTTTCCACCTATGCCTCCATCTTGGCGGAAGTCCTTTTTATTCTCTAGTTATATCTCATTACTGGGATGCATTAATTTTATCTATTCAGTCTTTAGGCACATTTCTTTTGTTTCTCATTTAGGACTATTAAATTAAACCTGTTATGAACATGATTGTAGAACAATGTTTAATTCAAAGAATTGGTGCTTGTAAAACCATGAATAGCTAGAGGAATGGAAGTTAGAGAGTTGCCCCTGAATGTCTGGTCTCAAGGTCGCACAGCCAGAACCCCACCTAGAAGTACAGAAACACCTGCTTCTTCACATAAAGCTGTGTCTGCCACAGACCACCCATCAGTCAACATGGCAGCAGAAATAATGGCCCCGTCTCCCTTCCAGCTTCTAAGTTATGAACCAGTGCACCTCAGAAACTGCATTTTTTTCACATCTGGATTCTCAATCACTGGAAGTAGGGAAAAAGTTGTGTTTAAACTTTCAGTCCCTCTAATATAAAAGGAAACCTAAAAAAAGATTAAGCATATATGCCTGGTTCGAATAGAAAATACACAGGATGTCTGAGTCTCCTTGTAGGCTGTGCAATTCCAGGAGTGATCCCACACAAGAAGCCTCAACTCTCTCATGTGATATCATAGAAAAATGCTTCTAAATCTGGGAAAATAGAACTATGTTGTTTCCTAGCTACCTTCAGTTTATTAAAAGTTACTCCCACCCTGGCTGGTGTGGCTGAGTGGATTGAGTGCTGGCCTGTGAACCAAAGGGTTGTCAGTTTGATTCCCAGTCAGGGCACATGCCTGGTTTGTAGACCAGTTCCCCAGTTGAGAGCATGCGAGAGGCAACAACACATTAATGTTTCTCTCCCTTTCTTTCACCATTTCTTCCCCTCTCTTTAAAAATAAATAAATAAATATTCTTAAAAATAAAAAAAAGTAAAAGAAAAATGCTTCATCTTCTTTCTTGGATTTTAGAAAGAGCATCTAAAACGTGGGAAATTTTCTAAGTGATGAGGGTGATAAATATATTTTGTTGTGATGAGGCAACTCTTGGCAGGCCTCTGGATAGTTGCAGAGTGAGGGCAGGTCACCAGAAAGACCAAGTTCTGATAAGAAGCTTGTAATTTTCTGCTGTCAATATAAGAGATGTTTCAACTTGATGGGATTTTTTACAAGTTTTCTTGGGCCAAACATGACCATGATTGCGGGGAAGAAAAATCTCAATGGATTGAGATAATGTTCTGAAGAATGGCAATTTTGCACCATATTTTATACAGAATTGTCACATCCAGGGGCCTAAGGGGTGACATGAAATTTACTAGCAATAGATTAAGGAGTTGGGAGAAAGCAAAATGCAGAAATCTCTGTGACTGGGTAAAAAGTAGAACAAATAGACAAGTACATTTATTAGGTTGGTTGTTGGTACGGGATAGTCAGCAGTTAAAAATTAACATGACAATAGTAATGAGAAGGTATGTGGTCTCTGCTATGGTGCAGGGAGGGGTCTGAGAAAAATTAAATTACTCTGACATTTCAATGGTATGCTACATTAGAGGCAAAAAGACAATAAACACTCTCAGTTAAAGTGAAGACTACGCTTTGTCAGGAAAGATACCAGTCTAGGACATGACTATTTGCCATGAGTCACTTTGGGTTAGCTTTTTAATTTCAGACCATTCTACATCGTTTCTTGGGGTCTCTGAGCCATAAGTCCTACCATGCAGGCCTCCTTTGAGATGGTCAGGTTTGGTATGTGGCCCCTTTTTTGTTCACTCTGCTCCTTTTGGTAATAAATCAACCTGACCAATACATTGGTTATTGAATTTACTGTTAGATAATATTGTCCCAAGTGCTAAGAAGGGAACCTTAAGAAGTCTTAGGGGCAGCATTTGTCTTAAAGAATGATAAACCATTGGTGATGCAGCAAGACCTTAACCTTGGATGGAAGTCAAAGCCAAATGTTCTTAAAAGCGAACAGCAGGTAAATGGGAGACGGTTGGTCCCACAGGCCTTTATCAGAAAAACACTCTGGATCATTTCAAATCTATAAGCTATCATGCACTAAATTTTGCTGTCTCATTTATCTGTGTTTTGCATCTTGTATAACATTTACTTACACTCTGAGGGCACACTATACACCAATCTAGTTTTAACCATCTGACCATGATATAGGTTCTTATTTACTGTTCATTATTCACTAATGAATAATAATAATTCATTATTCATTATTAGTCTGAGTTTTGCTATTTGTATTCTTTTTTTAAAAGATTTTATTTATTTATCTTTAGAGGGGAAGGGAAGGAGAGAAAGGGAGAAATATCAATGTATGGTTGCCTCTCGTGGGTCCCCTGCTGGGAACTGGCCTGCAACCCAGGCATGTGTCCTGACTGGGAATCGAACCATGATTCTTTGGTTCGCAGGCTCACACTCAATCCACTGAGCTACACCAGCCAGGGCTGCTATTTGTACTCTTGATAGCTATGACCTTAAGGTTTATTTGGGTACCAGGCTGTAAGAACAGAATGCTGTAAATTTCATTACTACCTAAATTTGCACAGGTGAGGGGGACAGTAAGGGTTTCATAAGAAAATGTCCTGTGTAAGAAAAACAAATACCATATGATTTCACCCTTATGTGGAATTTAATGAATAAATGGAAATAACAAGCCAAATAGAAACAGACTCACAGATGGAGGACAGATGACAGGCAGTTGGGTGGGGGGTGGTTAGGTTAGGGGATGGAGGGACTGAGCAAAAAAGAAAAGGTTCACAGACATTGGCAACAGGGTGGTGATTGCTGGGTGCTGGGGAGTATAAGGGGGGTAATTGGTAATGAAAAAAATACTAACATTTGAATAAAAAATAGCAGCCATCCTTTTTGTTCATGTCTGAGTGTTCAACTCATTGTTAACCTGGTTTCCCTGAGCTCTTAACATGTAGGTTCACATGGAGGATTTAAAAAAATAGCTCAGATAAATTCCAGCCTTTTACCTTAAAACAGAGAGGTCCAGAATTCTGAGAAAAACTCCCACAAGTTCACTTGATATAATTCCAGTGGGTCCCCTGCTGGTGCCTACCAAGGAGATCCCTGGATGGGCTTCTCTGAAATCTTGCCACACTGTACCAAGTAAATGTCAAAGTAAGAAATGTGTAAACATGTAGAGAAATTTTAGAAGTTAATTTGAAACAGTAAACAATATCTCAACAAATTGAAAAAATGCTCCAGAGAATGGAAGTTTTCCACCTTATTTTATACATTACAATCAAAGGGAAAAAACATAGGGGTTACAAAAATTTACTGGTGATGCATTAGAGAGTTGGGAGAAGGAAAAGAGGTAAAATCTGGGATAGGATAAAAATTAGAACAAATACACATAAGTTTTCACATTGATGGGTATATATAGGACAGTAGCAGATAATTTTAATATGATAACAATAATAATCAAAGTTTTTTTGTCTCTGCCTTGATGCAGTAAGTGTTCCAGAAAAGAATATATGATTCTGACATTTTGGAGTTATATTATCAGAGATGCAAAGGTCACCAGACAAAATGAAGATGGACATTTTTAATAACAGAACCCAGACTAAAATATGACTACCTGCCTTATTCTGTTCACTTTCAGTTACTGAGTTTTAATTTCAGAGCACTCTGTGTGGTTACTATAGGTCTCTGGGTTCATAAGGTTCACCATGAAGGCTTCCACGGAAGATTTCAGGTTTATATGTGTCTTTTATTATCCATATATTCCAATTCTCCAAAATCTTTGAAAGGGTGAGGAGCTAGAAATAATAAAAAGTGTCCTATTATTTAATCAAACATACCAACATAAGGAAATCTCCCCTCATAAAATAAACAACAATAAAATCATAACCTAAACATAAGGATCAGAGAGGTTATGAATGGGCAGAATACAGGAAAGATATGGAGGCTCCATTACTATCACCCAATGTCTAGCCTTGTGTTTCTCTCCCATGCAGCTGATCCTGAGTTATGTCTTTATAATAAACCTTTAACAGTAAATAAAGCCTTTTCTACATTCTATGTCTCTTCCTACAGACTTATAATACATGAGGGGGGTAATGAAAATTCCCAAATTTGTAGTTGATTAGGTGGGACTATGAATAGCCTGAGCAACCCTACTTGCAATTGGCATCAGCAGGAACAGTAGTCTTGTGTTACTGAGCCTTGAACCTGTGGGGTCTGCATGCACTCTGGGTACTCAGTGTCAGAACTACATGGAATTATGGGACATGGCTTTGGAGAATTGGTTGCTGATGAAAGAGAAAAACTCTTTATCTCATATGAAAAAGAATCTGGTTGGTGTGAGAGTAGAATTGACTGAATATATATAATCTGCCCATATCAGATGCTCAGGGAATTTGAGATTTCATGTTCATTCCCCTCTTTCCCTAAGACCTCCCACACCTTAAGATGCCACATTTATTTTTGTTTCTTTTCTCTGTTTTCAGAGAGATGTCTAAGGCACCTCTCCCAGGCAGAATGAAGGTCCAGGCCTGTAAACCTGCTACACACACTGCTGTCTACCCTGAAGTGGGGCTATTTGCCTGATGCCTAAAGAGCTAAAAAATTGACAGCAGGTGGTAGTGAAAGGGGAAAAAAAGCATATAGGAGTATTTCAGAGGAAAAGTTGAAGCAAAAATGGGCAGCTAATGTTCTAAAACTGGAACTGCCTAGTGGTTTACGGTCTTTTAAGGGAGAGAGTTGAACAAAAAATCATGATTAGGCATTTAAATGTCATATGCTCTGAGGATTGCTAAGTTAGTATATTTTTTTATTCTTCATCTTTGTAAAGATTTTATTCATTTATTTTTAGAGAGAGGAGAAGTGGAGGAGAGTGAGAGGAAGAGAAACATCAATGTGTGGTTGCTTCTCATGCGCTCCCTACTGGGGAACTGGCCTGCAACACAGGCTTGTGCCCTGACTGGGAAGTGAACCAGAGACCCTATGAATCACAGGCCTGCACTCAATAGACTGAGCTATACCAGCCAGGGCAGTATATACTTTTTTAAGTGATACTTTAAACCTGACTTATTTCTCTCCTGCCATCATTCTGTGTGGGGGTCAATGGGTATTATAGTCCTGAGGTCTTCCAGCTTGCAGAGAACACAAATTCTGCATCCAGTTTTCAGACTGTGTTGGTCATGTTAATTTAAGAGCCGGAAATGGATCTAATCACCTTGTGTTTAGCAGGCTGCATCCTTCTCTTACTTGTCAATGTATCTCTTGCAACCTGTTTTTCTGATAAGTTTCCACCTTTTTACTCACAAATGCCATATTGGGCGGGTTTTTTTGCCTTTAATTTTTTAATTTAATTTGTTTGTTTGGGGTTTGTTTTTTTTTGGGGGGGGTATTTTTAGAAAGGGGAACGGGTGGAGAAAGAGAGAGAGAGAAATGTTGATATGAGAGAGAAACATCAGTCAGTTGCCTCTCATGACAGGGGTCCCTATTTGGAACGCAGGTATGTGCCTTGACTTCTAATTAAGCCAGCAACACTTTCTTGCTTTGTGGGAGAACAACCGACTAACTGAGCCTCAGGAGTCAGGTTCCCATTTATTCTTTAATAAATAGATGTCACATGTGCCTTCTCAAAGTTCTCTCATGTACCACACTTAGTCAATTAGTCTAAAGTGAACTCCCCTGAAGCACATTTCCTGGCTGAATCCTTGGCAGAAATATAGAGATGGTCCACAGTATTTTTCTGTGTTTTATTTGTAATAAATAGCTTAAAATCAATATACTAAAACCAAAATTTCAGGGTGGCAAAATGTTGATTTCCTTCAATAAACGCAGATTACTTGAATCTCTCTTTTTCCTTCAACCTTCCAGTTTCTCCCCAGTTCATTCAGAGGAAAGCCAAGGTTCTGGCTGATGGCTTTTTTATTTCTGACTTCATGTACTCTCATCTTCTGATCTCTCGGCTCCAATAAGTTTACATCTTCTGTGCTGAGCCAACACATTTGAGTTGGAAAAGCAAATAACCCCATGTATGCCTCACTTTATTCTAACATACTATTGACACCAGAAAAGACATGGACATTCCTACTGCCTGTCACATACTAAACCCAATAAAGCAGAGACAGGGATTGAATCTTTATGGGAGCTTTATTCAGAGGGCCAGTGATCTGAGAAGAGGGTGCGTTCATATCCTAAGGAACCATTTAACATTTTGTTTCCAAGCCAGAATTTTTGTAACAGAAAAAAAAAATGTGGTGAGGGGTTTTGAAATTTAGGGAAAATTAGGTTTAAAAAAAAGCTACAGCATTCTCCCTATGGGTGGTTAGCTGTTCCCCCAGGTGGGCAGGTGGTGTCTGTCTCTCCCTGGAACAAAATGGCTCAGATGTCTCCATCTGTGCCCCAGAATTTCAGCTGTCTCTATTGGGAGGCAAGATGGACCTTATCTGCATTTCCTGAAACAATAACTTTAACATATACATTACTTACTAGGCTTATAACTACTTACCTTAAACTAAAATTTTCTAATTCTTGAGTCCCCTATCAGGTGTTCTCATTTAAAAAAAAACCCTCTGCCCTGGCTGGCATGGCTTGGTGGATTGAGTGCTGGCCTGTGAACCAAAGGGTCACCAGACTGATTCCAGTCAGGGCACATGCCTGGGTTTCAGGATGGGTCCCCAGTAGGGTTCACACAAGAGGCAACCCAGCCAGGACAGAGAAATTTTTATAAACCTATTCTAATTATTTCCAGAAGAAGTAGACATACAGACATATATATATATATATATATATATATATATATATATATATATATAGACAGACACGAACAGCAACTTGTTCATTTTTAAAATGTTCATTTTTATCATTTTTAAAATGATAGTTTCATTTTAAAAATAAATAATATTCTGAGAATATTGGGAATGTCTCAGAGCATTACAATGTTACTTAGGAAAAGTGTGACAGAAAATTAAAATATAGAGAAAAGAAAGTTCATGAAATAGTGAGCAAATTGTAAAAGTCATAGAGGATTCAATTCATGAATATGCTACTGAGCTTGGAGATGATATTTGAATCATATATGAACAGATAATAATTGCAGCCCTTAACTATGCTCAGGATGACTTCACATTGTTTTGTCTTTAGGAGTTGAGAACACAGTTCACTTGCAGTCACAGAGTCAAGTGACCTACTGGCCTGACTTTGAAGCCATACAAAGATAAGATGATGCCGTACAGCTATATGATCTAATCGTACATAAAGATCCAACCAGCACTGCTGCAAGAAATCTTAAAATTACCACTTGAAAAGCTCAGGGGAAACAGGTGGAGACTACTCAGGAACTGAACAAGTGTCTAAATAATTTTTTTTGGAGACCAAGAAGCATGGCATCAGCTTATAAGGTTTTATATCAATGAGCATGACTGTGCTAAAGCAGCCTCTTGTTTGCAGGAGCATATAATGACTTATTGACACAACCACTTACACTGCAGTATGCTGAGGTTAAATACACCCAAGGTAGACTTGCAAATCTTGAAGTTTTGCAAATCTTACTGTGATGTTGCTGGCTATGAGGGTGGCCAATATCACAGGCTCTGTGGAGAAACAGAAGATGTGACTGCGTGAGAATGGGCTTAAGACATGGAGCCATGCTGCTTACTCAGAGATCTCAGCCACTCACAGTCCTCAGTGAGCTATGTAAAGTTCAACAGAGTATGGTCTTGATATTTGCAGAAGGACAATTTTCTAAGTTCAGGTGATAATATGTAAGGAGAGCTCCTCTCTGCAGCTCCTCTCTGACCCCATATAACCTCAGGGTAATTCCATACTTGTTCCCTCACTCATCTTTGTTACTAACACACAAATCCCCTTCCCAGCTCATATGACCTATACACTCACCATCAGATGGAACTTTTCTCTCATGACTTGTTATTACTATTTTCCTAGACCTTTTTTTTTTTCACTTCACAAAACATCAGGTCCTACCCTTATGTAAACTTTAGGTGTGTTGGGGAAGGAAGGCTTACTGCACTTTTCCATCTCTGGGGCCAGGGAAGTTTACAGTAACAGAAAAAGCACTTACCTTTTGGTAAATAACTTAAGAAGCAGTAAAGATGGCCTAATTCAGCTTTCATGGCTGTAGATCTGGAAGATTTCCATCTTAAAGACTTCTCAGTCTGAGCAAGACTTTATTTTCTAGCCTGCTTTTTCATATTATGGTGAAATTAATCTCTAGAGAGAAGTGGTTATGATTTTTAACAAACACGTTGACTATAGGAACAGGAGTAAAGGATTTGCCATAATGAGGGCCATATGTAAAACTCAGAGCTAACACAACATTCCATGGAAAAACTAAAAAATCTTTACTAATATCATGAAAAAGAAAATGATGCTGTTTTCCCAAATATTCAGCATAGAACTGGGAGTTTTGACCACAACATTTATGTAAGAAAATGAAATAAGTTGTATGCAAAATGGTTTTAAAAACCTATCCTTTCTGAAAATAAAACGTAATCTTATTTGTAGAAAACCATCTTTCTCTCTCTCTCTCTCTCTCTCTCTCACACACACACACACACACACACACACACAGAACTAATAAACAGAGCAAAGTTGCAGGAGATAAAATCAACACTTAGCATCATGTTTTTTCAATAACAATGAAGAATTTCAAAATGAAATTAAGAAAAAACTCCCATTTACAATGGCATCAAAGACTAGAATATGTAGGAATAAACTTAATTGACAAGTCAGAAAACATATACACTAAAAACTACCAAATATTTTTGAAAGATATTGAAGTAGACACAAATCAATGAAAAAGCATACAAGTTCATTTAATGGAAGATACAAAGCTATCTACCTATTTGATGCAATCACTATCAAAATATGAAGGTGTTTCTTGCAGATATAAAAAAATCCACCCTAGATTTCATAAGGAATTTCCACAAATGACAGTTGTTGAAACAATCTTTTAAAAAGAATGAATTTGGAGGCAACATATTTTTTAATTTCAAAGCTTACTGTACAGCTAAAGCAAACAAAACAGTCTAACACTAGCATGAAAACTTGTTTATCAAAAGACACAATCAAATGGCTTCAAAGAAAAGGCCAAGACTATTCAATGGAGGAAAGATAGTTTTTTCAACAAATGAGTTGAACAACAATATCCACATGTAGGAAAATGACATGGATCATTGTCTGATACTACACACAAAAATTAAGTAAAAGTAGATCAAATTCTTCAGGTTAGATCTAAAACTATAAAATGCTTAGAAAAAGTATAGGGAGAAAATCATCTTCAACGATTTCAGCCAAGTAACCCAGATGCCACAAGAAGGAGGAAAAAACAGAGCCAGAGAGAAAATTTATTCCCTATTACCAGGCTCTCACTGTGACACTCTAAGGACAGGGTGTGAAAACAACAAAGAATCAAAACAGTGATCTCTGGTCTGAGCTCCCCATCATGGAGGGTCCAAAATAGTGTTTTTTACTTGCAGGCCTGCCCATGGCTGCTGTGGCAGGGATTGGCTTATTTACTAGAGTTGTTTAGTTCAATGACAGAATATCTCACATTTTTTAGTATTTGTTGATTAAATGCAATTATTCTAAAAATTGTTAGCCTTATCAACAAATTTATTGTAGAAGTTCAGCCATTTTATTTAGAGTTTATTAACATAGAGGAGGGAGGTCAGTCATACTTCACATCCGGCCTGAGGGAAACACTTTCAAATAAAACTTAGAGGCTTGACTACTAAAGATAAAGACAATATGAAGGTTTCTAAATGCCTTAGTAGAATACATGTGCTCCAAAAGGTGAAAATAAATACCTCCTCTTTTCAGTTATCTAAGATCATAATATCAGTGATGATAGTGACACCAGTGATAACATCAGCTCTAGGAATAGCAATTTCAGCAAAACATAAGCTATGGTGATATCCACATCTGTGACCATTCAGGGGCCTGCCACCTCTATGAGCCTACTATGGCTACAATAGTCTGGGTCATGCTGGTCATATCTTTGAGACTGAAGAACAAGTTGCTGTACTTGTTCCTCATGTACTTTTATCTCATCAATGATACAAGAATAAAAAGTAATTTATGAAGCCTCTGGTGAGAACTACTTAGACATTTACATGCAGATTTCTGAGATTTGTAGCAAGGATGTGCCATTTACAAAAAGAAAAACTCTTTTCAGACTGGTTTCTACACCTCAGGAAAGATAGAGAGTCTGAATGGGGGAGTTAATGTGACCAGGTAGCTAGAACTATTCATCATGACCTGGGTGCTATCACAGCCACTAACATAACATCAGGTGGGCAGAGCAGCATTTATCACAGATAAAAATAAAATATCCTGGATTAGACAAGGACAGGAAGTCCAGATCATTGGCATCAACTGCAGCACTGTGACCTGTTATATAGCCCTTACCTGTGGAGTCAGAGAAAGCTCACTTTGACTAGTCAACAGAGAAATAAAAGACTCTACTCACTGCAAATTCATCACAGCCCTCAATCTCCCCTCTTACATACACTCTTTTAGTGACTCCCTTGCCTGTCCCCAGGTTTCTAGTCAGCTTTACTTACTGATACACAAATTCCCTAAGACCTGGGAAAATTGTTGATTCAACCAATACACACCTTGTGGTACAGGAATGAAATCTGACTTTTTCCAGCTCTCCTAGGCCCTGTGAAATCTGTTTCTCCAGACCACACTTTGAGAGCCAGCTTCACACATCCCTACTGTGTTGGACTGGAGACTGGACATCTCTAGCCATTCATTTGGTTTTTACCCCCAAGATTGTCTTTTGTCCTTGCCTTCCATAGGCTTCACCTCAACCCTTTTTCTAGTCTGACTCATCTTCACTCAAAATTTCTTCCTGACACAAATATCTACACTACCTCTCCTTCTGTACTCATGGTGTTTCCAAACTTACAACCTTTCATCATTTTGAAGACTACTACTCCACCCCCACTGGATTCTCATCTATTTTTCTTCCTCCCCTTTATCCTAAGTCCTCTGTCCCATAACTCCTGCTACCATGGACACTCAGTGTTTTCCATTGACCCCTTGTCAGGGCACTTATCTGAGTATTTAAAAACAGTCTGACCACTCACACCATCCAAGTCTGCAAGATTGGCACGTCCACCTTCTTGCACCAGCTGCAGTTGCTCCCCCATCAACAGAACAGGTACACAGTTCCTAATTTATATTTTTCAACGACAAATTGAACTCCCAGAAGAGCTTTTTTGCATAGCATCCCTTCATCCCATTGAATCTATACAGTGCCTAAAACCCCAAACCCTTAGACTTTACAATTTCTATTTTTGACTCTGAAGACCCCATCCACCTATGGTCCTTGTCTTTATCCACCCCTGCTTACACACAATCCACTTCTGGCTACACCTTCAAGGATTTCAGCCAAATACTGCATAGGCGATGAGAATCAGGAAAGCAAACAGAAAAAAAAGGAGAGATTTATTTTCCATTTCCCAGGTTCTGGTTGTGAGCTATCTAAGGACAGACATGTAGTTTGTGAATCCAACAACAACAACAACAACAACAACAGAATGAGGACACTGATGTCTGTCCTAAATTCCAGGTGAGAGAGAGTGATCAAAACAGGGTCACTAACAGAAAAACTTGGGGCATGAGCATAGCTGACAAGATAGAAAAATGCATGTTTATTAGATTTGTTGAATTTCCTGATAGAATGTTACTTAAAATCCCTGTAATCTTGAAGATGCAGTGAACATGCATGTCAAATGAGAACACTGTTGATGGTTAGTCTGCTGTGGAGGTGCTCCTTTTACAGCCTCTGCCTCTTCTCAGATTCTGGCACCAAGGCTTCTTTGAGGAAACCTTAGGCCACAGAAGAATGTGGGCAGTCAGGATATCTCCTGATATGGATGCCAAGTCAAAGGTGAAGGAAGAAAATGGAAATTATTTATTTGAAATATTGTACCAGATAAAAAAATTAATTGGAACGTTGGAACATATGGGAAGGAGTGACAAAGTGAGCAAGATGTCAGGATTAGCTTATTGCAGGTAGTTGTTGTCCAAGTTTAACAGGAGTCAAACCAATATAAAAATGTAAGAAAAATATTATTCAAGCCCATTCAATATGGCAGTGAGAATGAAATAAAAATTTCATTTATTCTTTAATAAATAGATGATAAATAAATTTAATAAATTTATTAAATTTAATAAATTTCTGATACAGAAGCCTGGAAAGAATTTAAGAAGAGGAGGAAGCATAGGCATCTGTGTTTCTTAACTGGCTATACACAAAAGAAAATTAGAATTTGTCTTGAAACCCTGACATGAGGTCATTTTACAACTAGGTTGTAAAGTTTCCCATACAACTTAGGCTTCTATCTTTTTTCAGAGACTGGGACACAGGTATGTTACCAGAATTTATTTCATAAGAATGAATCTAAAGCTCCTAGACAGATAGACTGGCAAGAAACTTTGGAGAATACCTGTGTGCATTTCAGAAGGGCAAAGCAAGAGCCTGCAATTACAAATTGTATGTACATTTCCACAGAAAATGCTCTGAAAAAGGAAGTCAGAAACCTGTAGTCAGAAAGAGCCTATCAAATGATTAGTGAATCTGAGGGAATATTAAACCCTCTAGGTCATAACAAAACTGCTTTTCACAGTGTCGAAAAACACAAATATATCTCTTGCAGCCAAGACCCAGTTTGCATTTCCATCAATTCCTGCAATGTATGAAGAGTTGCAAATTCACAGCCATCAATACACAGGTTCAAACATATGTGAGAGGCAAGTTCTGATCTTCCAGAAAGCTGTGTTTCTTTAGTTTTTCATAGAAACATTAAATTTTGTTCTGTAGTGACTTTCTCTTTGATCAAATGTCATCTCCAAGAAAGAAGAATGTTTTTGATCCCAGGACATGGCTGGTGACACTGAATTTCCCCAGATTCGTTACTTAACTACACAGGAACTGACATTCATCCTATAGTGTACTCTGACAAAACTTACTGTTATGTAGAGTTAGATGAAAACTTTAACAGCCTGTTGAGGGTAGAAGGAAGTACCCTCACACTTCACCTGCAGGCTCTCTAGCTTTGGGGAATTCCCTCTTCTCCTAAGAAATGCCAAAATACCAATCAGGTCACTCTCAGCTTTTTAGAGGGTGAGGTCATTTCTAATTAGTTGGCCATTGTTCTCAAGTAGGACATTGAAACCAAAGTCTTGGTTGTATTAAGAAAGTTTCCAATTATATTGTTAACAAAGAAGACAGAGTCATAGTGAATGCATGTAAATAATTCTTTTGCTGTGAAAACAGAATACTTAAAAAGACAAGAAAATGTTGATGGGAAATCAAATATTGAAACAAAAATTAGTGTTGTTACCCATATGAGTATCCTTTAGTTTATTTCCATTTTTTAAGACTGTGTTCAGGTGCCCTCCACACATCCACAACTAGGAGGGTCTGAGCTCTGATACATGTGAACTTATCATGTGCTCCTATCAGTCATCTCAAGACCACTGCTGGTTCTAAGAGAAACACAGTGTCACTTCCATGGTGAAGATCGTGTTAGAGGAACCAGAGATGGAATCTGGTATGGAATATGACGTTAGGTCAACAATGACAATGTCAGCTCACATTTTTGAGAATTTATTGACTCAGTGAAAGTCTTCTATGGACTTTCCACCTCAACATAAAATCTATTAAAATTGCAAAAAAACAAGTTCTGAGTTTAATAACACAGAATAGGGAGGTATTCCACTCATGCATGACATCTAATTTGAAGAAACTAATGTGTGGAAACTTCACACTGGTAATTCTCAGCATTATTTATTTGACAGGGTCTATGATGGAGATTCTGTTGTGCCAGTGTAACAGGGTAACTTCACCAGTGTTTAAACAATGTGAAAACTTTTACCTTGATGGAGCCAGGGAGATGAGCATGACTCTAAGCCATGATGCAATGTAGCCAGAGGGACTCATTGTGCCTCTGAGAGCAGCATAGAGGCAGCTCCTGTATCATGGGGCCAGGCTTGCCTGGATTAACTATGGCAGCCGAGAAAGGTTGAAAGTAGTGGAGTGCTAGCAGGTGTAGCCAATTGTGAAGGAGTCAGAAATGAGGTTATGGGGGTGGATCCAGGCTAGGATTTAAAAAGGCAGTCTGCCATGTGTGAAGGGGAGAATGAGGGACCTGGCAGGACCATTAGGGGAAAAAGACTCTCAACCACCAGCCGTGAGAAGGCCCCACACGGTTTGGATTAAGAACCGGAGGTCTGGCCCTGGCTGATGTAGCTCAGTGGGTTGAACCCGGCCTGTGAACTAAAGGATCGCGGTTCGATTCCTAGTCAGGGCACATGCCTGGGTTGCAGGCCAGTTCCCAGCAGGGGCCGCACGAAAGGCAACCATACATTGATGTTTCTTTCCCTCTCCTTCCCTTCTAAAGATAAATAAATAAAATATTTTTTAAAAAAGTCCTTAAAAAAAAAACAACTGGAGATCTGGTTGACACAACTGATGGTGTGGAAACTGAGGGAGACATTCCCAGCCAAACACAGATTATGGAGAGGAACCTGGAGAAGTGAGATGTAGACATCAGGTTTATTTATTTGGCAGTACTTCTGACTGGCATGCTCTGAGAATGGCCTGAATGACAAAGGGGAGAGGGGAGAATGGTGTGTTTGTGGTTTTATTTCTGTTTTCTGAAAGGACTGAGATTTAATGCCAGAATTCTGACATATTGTAAACTTGTATGTCTTTTAATTAAAGAATTATTTTCCTTTTTATCATACTATGGCATTGAGAGCCATAGTCCTGAGTACAGTAGTGGAAAGAACGTAGAGTAACAAAAGACCCTGAGGAAAGTCATTTCTGTAACACCAGGACAGATTAATTTTCTCCTCGAGCAGCAGATTCATGCCACTGAACAATTACTGTGTGGAAATCACGTTTGTGTCACAGGTCATGACCATGGCATCCTTGTGTTCTGTGACTGGTGTTGCTGCCCAGGGGGGTGGTCATTTTCATGGGCTCTATAGAGAACCATATGTTGTGATCTTTTGAGAGTGGGCTTGGGACCTGGGGCCATGCTGCTTCCTCAGAGATCTCAGCCACTCATAGTCCATAGTAGGCTCTGTAAAGTTCACCAGGACATGGTCCTGACCTGTGCAGGATGACCATTGTCATCATTGAGATGACAATGTATAAAAAGTGGATGGCACCTTCTCTCTAATGCCAGATTACTCCAAGATGACCCAAGACTTGTTCCTGTGAACATCACTGTGATACCAGCACAGGACAGCACTTCCTGGCCCATATGTCATCCACATTATCACATGGAATTTTTTTCTTATACACTTATGTTAATTCTTTCCTAGAAGTTTCTTAGACTTCAAAAATGTTCAAGTCACACTCCTCATGTAAACTTCCACAAATGTCAAAGAGGGCAGGCTTACCACCTCTGTAAGTTTCTAGGGCCAATTTAACTTTACTGTAATTGAAAGGACATTTACCTCTCATTAAATAATTTATGAGGAAAGAAAGCTGAACCAACCCAATATTCATAATCTTGGATTTTGGGAAGTTTCATCTAAATAACTTCTCAATCCTATGAGACTTTACTTTCTTGGCCTGTGAACTGAATATCTCCATGAAGTAAAACCTCTAGAGAGAAGTGGTTATGGTTTTGATAAAAGGCAAGAACTGTAGATATGGAAGGAAACCACTCTATGTGTTAAACATCATGATTGAAAGCCTACAGCTAGCACAATACTGTAAGGAGAAACACCAGAAATGGTAGTAAGATCATGAACCATATGAAAAATGCTTCTCTCCCCACTTATTGAACATTGTACTGGAAGTTTGGCTGAAACAAGTAGCCAGAAAGATAAAATAAAGGTATCAAATGGGAAAGCAAAAAAGGAAGGGATCTATTTTAACAGAAAACATAATGTTACACATAGAAAACACTAAAAAATTCATAAAAAATGAAAAACACCCTCATAAAAATGCTAAAACGAATAAATTCAGTCTCTGGTGGAAAATGGTGCCTCAGTTTCCTCCCTGCCCCCAAAGCATGGTTGGAGGTTCATGATGGGTAAGTCTCCTCACAGCGGGGAGCAACTTAAGCCAGACTCGACCACTTGGGAGGCCTTCATGGGAGGACTCGAGGGGCTGCAACAAAGAGCAAGCAGTAGACTCATGCCTGCAGGCTATGAGACCTAGCCTGAGTTCCGGTGTCCTCTGGGAGAAGCGCTTCCTGGCTCTAATCCCCTTAAGTCTGAATACCTGATGGGGAGGGGTGCAGCTCCTTGCCTTACCAGAGTGTGTCCTGGGGAAAAATCTGACATCACAAAGACTTCCTGATAAACCTGTGAAATCTGCTCTGCTAAGAGTGCTTTCATTCCTATGATAAGGGTCTGAGAGGAAATGAGTATGTCTCCCAAAGTTTCTGCAACTCTCTTCCTGACAGACACTGACTCAGACTCTGAAGCCCTCAGATTTCTTTAAAATGTTATCTACTGTTTGATCCTTGCCACCCTGTATTCCTGTGTATTACAACCCAATAAAAGCCCTTGGAGGAAGGGGTTCAATGCCTTTTCCCCCTGAGAGCTGGCTACTGCTCAAGGCCTTTTTCCTCGGAGCAACTGGCCACCTCTCCTCCCCAAGCAGATCATGTCATGTCATGTTTATTTTCATCCATGGCAGATAAGGGGGCTTGTGGAAAAAGTCACCCCCTCAGTAACAGAAGATGCTCAACCCCACTATTAGGTACAAAACTTAAATGAAAACTCTCAAGGTTGAATTTTTTGCTTCTGATGTTGGTTGTGGTTAACTTTGTTGTTCAGGGAAGAGAAAAAATGCTCTGTGTGATACCTTTGATATCTCCAAAGGCTTCTTCAAGCACAGTTGGTACCTCTCACCTCTCACCTCTCAGTCAACTTGAGTCTTAGAACTAACAAGTCAGGTCAGCATATCACAAGAACATGTTTGGGAATCAGAGTACTCAGAGGATGCATGTCCTCCAGATATATGTCTGGGGGGAACTTCAGACTTTCTCAGGTGTCAGTTAAGTGTCAGTGTTGGTAAAGGAAACACATAAGATAGGGATTCAGAGAGACTGCTGCCATTCTCCTGCTTCTTCACTGACCACTTGACTGCCTGCCTGACCAAAATCCATTCCTTCCAGCTGCACAGACAATATTGCCCAGCTGAGGTGTGTTCCTATGAAGCACTATTTCCCAGGACATCCTAGACAGTGGGGGGGGCTTCAGGAGAAATAACACAGAGACCAGAAGCAAGCCAATGATAAGTTGACTACTCAGGGCCCGGGCTAAGTGGTAGGTCAGGTCTTTCCAGGTAAATTTGACTGAAATGAGCAAGTGAGACAATGAATGACAGAACAGGATCCAAAAAATTATTAGCAAAGGGGAATAGGACAGGCAGAAGCTGATAATGGCAGCAGACTCATGAGCTCTGCCCTTGACCATCAAAGCCATTCTCTCTCTCCTGAGGGCAGGTGAGGACTTGTGAAAATGAAAAATCAGTTTCTTAGAGCAGGTGGGCAGCATGCACTTGCTGAAATTCTGGCAATTGTGGGCAATTTGTGTTAAGTGGCTATGAAATAGAAATTGGAAAATCACTTAAAATACTTCTGCATGTGAAAATTATTATTAATACTCCAGGCTCAAGACCAACAGCAAGTCCTATTTTGTTAGAGAAAAGAAAAGAATCTGAGATGATGGTCTTAGTTCTCGGGACCACAAAAGCCTGTTCCCTATGGTGAGGATTCCAAGGACTCTGCATCCAGGTTCCAGGATCTGGAGACATTTTGGGTCATTCATTCATTTGTTTATTCAATCACAGTTTATTTCTTCTTAATTGATCAAAGCAACTGAGTGTTCATTAAATGTTAATCCCGAGGTGGTTTCAGGGATAGAGATGAGAATATGAAAGAAAAGTCCTTTCATTTATATCTGCTGGGAGAGAGTGCACCAGAACAGGAAACAAATAAGTGATGTCAAGTCCAGTGCAGGGAGGTGTGGATGGGCCACCTGGAGGGGGGGGGATGCGTGGGTAATTTATGCAGTGACTGAATGCTACTGAAGATAGTGTTTTTCTAGAGCAAAAATAGAGTGCCTCCATTTTTTCCCTTCACAGACCAAAATGTATTCCTGTGACTGAAGACACCTAAGAGAAAAGGTTCTGAAACACTTCATTGGTTTAGGAATCTGAAGAGTCCCCCATAAGGCCCCAGAGGTAGAGAAATTAAATATGTGGCTACAAACAGATTTCTAGTGACCTTGATCACCTGCTCACTGTCTGTGTGAATCTCCTTTAGTGACTGTATCTCCCTGTTTCTCAGTTTCTTCTCAATGAATATTTGGCTGCCAGGGTGTTAGCGTAATGACGGTAAAATATTTAGAGGATCTGACCTAACTCTTGAAATAGAAAAGCTGCTCAAAAGAGGCATCTTTTACTGATTGACTTTCACAGAGAACCCCTGGCTCCTCCCTGGTGAATGAGGAGCCTCTAGTGGCATCTTATTTTCTCAGTTTCTTTTAGGGAATGCGGACCTTTTTCTGGGCTTTCCAAAGACCCCCAAGATAGCCAGCTAGTTACAAGGACATTGTCTAACACTGCTCTTCCCACAAAACTCAGGTGATGATAGACCAAACTCCATTTCTGGCAAGATGCAGGTCTTGGGCAGGAGCCGTGAGTAGTGATTGCCATAGGAACCTTGTGATTTGGGCAGTTGTCCTATGATGACCAGTGGGAGCACGTGATGAGCTTGCAGAAATTCAAGCTCTGTCAATTTTCAGAGGTCCTGTGGAGAGCACCTGGACAGTGTGTGGACAATAAGAAGAAGCTAAAAGACACCTATTTTGGTAGTAACACTAATCCCTTTCTCTCTGTTTCACTTCTTTCCCTAAATCCTAACATCTTCTTGGGTATTCTTATTTACATGGCATTAGATTCATTTGTATAAGTATAGCATGACTCTGTCCCTTTTATTAATAAAATATATTTGGAACCATTGGTAATATTAACAAAACTTTGGTTCAAATGTCCTAGTTAAGGCTGATACCCACAATATTAAAAATAACTTCACTCTTTACAAAGCTAATTTTGGCATGATGTTTATATTGGTATTTCCTGGAGAACAGGGCATCACCCAAAACTAGGGTTACTGCAGGTGAGGTGTGAGGGTGAAGCTTCCTAAATTCAAGAGCCTATTAAAACTCCCATGTTATGTTTTATAGAATAACCTGCATCAGAGCAAACTATGGGGTGAATGTCAGTTCCTGTTCACTTCAGTTACTGATCAGGACAATGCAAATTACAGCAGCCATGTTATAGGATATAGAATGCTCTTGTTTGAATGATGTGTGAACAACAACAACAACAACAAAAACACCAAAATCGTAAAATGTGAGTGCAGGGATATGTAAAAGTACAGCATCCTGGGAGATGCAATCCTGGCTCTGTTTAAGGACTCTTGACTATTTTGTACCTGTGCCTACATGGCTAGAACTGACAGCTCTTTATAAACATCAGGCAATGATTGAGAGCAAACTGGGTCTTGGCTGAGAGAGATTTAGCTGTGGGTCCCTCCACTGTACAGAAGGCATTTGTATTATGACTTAGAGGCCCTAATGTTCCCTCAGTGTCCAGAATCTAACCACTGGTTCTTTCTGACTATAGGCCTCTGAAATCTGTCTTGTTTTAGACCATTGCATTAAAAATGTAATTGCAATTTGGTTATTGACAATTTTTTATCTCTTCTTTTCAAACCTACCAAGGGGGGGGTGATTGGGATCTTCTTACCAGTGTTAAGAACCAAAAAATATCTGTCTCACACATCAGGTCCATTGCTTTGATGTTTAATCTTCCTGGTGTGCCAGTCTCTGAGGAAGAGCAAAAACCTACCTTAGTTGAGGAACTTTTCAGCTAAAACACAAAAGGACCTTCGGTTAAAGTTTTATGCAAAGTCTTTCTTTTCTTTTTTTAAGGTCAATTGGCAAACACACATTCCCATGATTCCTCCTCTTCTAAAACCTTCCAGCCTTTGTATCAGGGGTGTTGAGTTCTCTCTCACTGCACTATTGCATTGTCCTTAATAAAGCCTTACCTTTATTTTTAACTGGTTTCATGCAAGTTTCTCTTTAACATAACCTCCTTGTACTAGCTGACCATGACATGTTATTCAAAGTGTCAACCCTTTACATACTTTCAAATCTTCCAATGTTTTTCCTTGTTAATTAAAAAAAAGGTTTGCAATTGAGTCTCTCTTTTCTGACTTGATATTCACAGCAGGCGATGACCTGACTTCCCAGATTCTTCTGGAGACCCACGTGAGTCAAAGCAGCCTTACCTCAGAATCCATGAGGACTTGCCAACATGAAAGGGCACATTTCCACATCACCCTTAGCATCAACAATGTTCTCATTCCACATAAGCTTCAAGAAACAAGATCACAGAGATTCAAAAAGATATTTTGCCATTAACCTCAACTACTCTAGTGAACATGCAGGTCTCTGTGACGTCAGCCACCCACAGGCATGCACCAAATGATCCTCTTTCAAGCCCACTTTGAAGTGCAGTTCAGGACAGACATCATAGTCTTCATTCTTTGTGGGTTATTTTTTTTTTGGTTCTTTTACAAATTCCACGTTCCTGTCCTCAAATTCTGCCACCAGAATTAGCAAATTGAAAATGCATCTCTTCTCTATTTCTGTTTCTTTCCTGCTCCCTGTCGCCTCTGGTGTATTTGGCTGAGATCCTTTGGGACCTGTCCACAGATGGATTGTGTGTGAGCAGAGGTGAACACAGAATGAAGTCATGGAGGACTGGGGTCTGCCCAGAGTTTGATGAGAAATTGTAAAGCCTGGGAGGTGAGAGGGTGTTAGGCATTCTATGGTATCCAGCACCCCAAATGTGCCATGCAGGAGAGTTTATTTTGGAGTCTCATAATGAAGCTGAATAATATGAATGAGGGTTTGTCCTAACTTTTGCAAGAGGGGTCACTGGAGCACCTGTGGTAAAGTGAGGGTGCCATGATAAATAAAGGGATTCAGGAAAGCACCTGTTGCCTAGATACCCACTGTGTCTCACTAATTCTCTGTTGCCCAGAAAAATCCTCTTGCCTTGTAGAATCTACTCTTCTTAACTACTTATCAAGCACTCACTGTGACTTGTGATATAGGAGAAGACATTCCCCCATTTTTTCTCCTTTGCCCCAAATGGTTTATATGTCCTATGTTGCTTCACACACATTGGAATTTTTAGGTTTATGTAAATTCTCTATGCCTCTGACACTTTGGTACAAAGTAAAAGGATCCTACTCAGATGTCCTTGTGTTCTTCTGGAGACTCTGGTCCCCTATTGTCAGCACCTCGTGGCTGTCAGAGGAGTGACAGACCTAGGTAGGCCTAGGAGGAATGGAAAATCACCAGGTGGGAAAACTGTACTGTGGGAAAGGGTAGTCTGGAAAAATGCCTGCCTGGGAAACTGCCTGCCAACCCTGCCTGAGAAAAACACATGCCCAGCTAAGACTGGGGTCTGATTTTGGTCTATCCTGCATAACAGGATGCAGATTTAACTTAAGTCTGACAAGATGTATCAAGAACAATGGTCAGCAGAAATGGCACCCAGCAACCAGCTCTACACAGTCACACTCTGACACCCCAACCAGTTACCCTTCACGGGTATTTGAGCTTCAAAACCCTGCCCTAAGAACAGCTGAGCAAGTCTTAACCTCTCTTGTTAGCCAACCCCTTTGGCTCCCCAAACTCCCTCAGTTGGTTCCACTTTTCCTCTTATTCCCCGCTAGTAAACCCTGCTCCTTAGCTTGCTGCATCTGTCTGTCTTGTTTCTTGAGTGACTCTGACCTAACAGTGACCACAGCCCTAAAAAGGCCCACATGAAAAAGCTGATGAATATTATCTTGAACTCTCCCCTGAGACCTCACCTGAAATTTTTACCTTTTGAAACCAAAACAACTCCTCAAGACAAAGAAACCTGTGTTCATTCTCCTTTAGGCACACCTGCTGAATTCTTTTTTTTTAATTGTTGTTCAACTATAGTTGTCTCCATTTTCCTGCTACCACTTTCCTCCATCCCACCCACTCCCACTTCCAATCCTCAATCCTACCCCTTCTTGGCTTTTGTCCATGGGTCCTTTCTATATCATCCTTGGGAGGTAAATCGTCTTTCTTCTAACCTCTAAGGGGTCTCCACGAGACTTGCAACCATGAGAGCAATGGGCAGCAGCACCTCCTCCCAGACAAATACCTTAGAACTTTCCACAAGCCTTTATCTCTGTGATTCTGCAATAAGCTGACAGTAGCTGCTCCTAGTCTCACATCTTTCCCATAGTGTTGTAACGAAGCCACAGCAGCATCATCCAGTCTCTCTTCTGCTTCTCCTTTTATTCTGGGCCATTCCATGTTTCAGTGTCCCCAGGTTTAATGAACATACCTTCGAAATTATCTGGGCTCATTTTATTGAGTTCTTCTTGCACAAAGTCAGGAATCCTTGCACCACTGGCTACCCTCAGGCAAACCTGCCCTGGGCCAGGCCCCTTTTCTTGTAACATTTGAAAAATGAGAAGAAAGGCTATTGCAAGAAGAAGTAAAGAGATGTGTAAGTGTTATGAGGCAGGAAAAGTAAGTGCTTAGTCTTAATGAGTTGGTCATGTCTAAGTGAGTAAAAAGAGACAAAATAAGATTGAGGAAAGTTGCAGAAGGTTACTGGAATAGATAAAATGACAAACAAATGATAGGAACAAATACTAGAACCTAATGATGAGAATGTCCTTACACACTAACTGAACAAGGCCTACTCACTATATTAATTCAAATGGAAGCTGAATTGGCTACATAACATGACCCTCCACACCTGCTGCTGAAGCACAGGAAATTTACTTCTGAAACTCTTAGTGTCCTTTTTAATGGGGTGAAGCCAGGCCCCCAAAAAGAGCAGTTTGTAATGGAGTACAGAACTCGGGGTATCCATAAATACAGGGTTTGGAGGCTACTTTTACCATGTGGCTTAGGAGGCAAGAGAGACAATGAAGGACTAGGGACAGGAATAATGCAAGCCTTTGCAGAGAAGGAAAGGGGTAAAGGACTCTTGCTGGGGGCTAAGAGAAGGTGTCATGTGGTTTTGTATTAAAAACTGGAGATCTGGTGACACCGCTGATGGTGCTGGGAACTGGAGAAGGGATGCCATCCAAGCAAAGATTAATGAGAGGAACTGGGAGAAGTGAGCTGCAGACTTTCGTTTTGTTCTATTTTTTTTTCTTCTAGAGTATGGGTACTTCCAATTGGCAGATTCTGACACTGGCCTACCAAGGGGAAGGAAGGACTGTGTGTGTTTGTGAGAGTTTTAAGGGACTTTGGGATTTTAACACAGACATTAAGTCATTATTCTAAGTCTGTATAATTGTGGAATAAATAGTTCCTTTCTTTTCTACCAAACTCTGGCATTGAGAGTTGTAATTGCAATTCCCTGGTGGCAGGCATAGAGTCCACAGTGACAGAGGGACCCTGTAACCTCTGGGTTCATTCTGTAACATCCTCACCTGTGGAACTTTTAGACGGTAATTCTACCTGACAGCATTCTGTTCTCACAGTCTGGTCTGCAAATAAACCTTGAGGTTATAGCTTCCAAGTGTACAACTAGCAGAAATCAGATTAATAATTAATAATTAATAATAGATTGTATTAGTAAAGAAGAACCCATCTTATGGTCAGATAATTAAAACTGGGTTGCTGTATAGGGTGTCCTCAAACTACAAGTAAAAGTAATATGAGATGCAAAACACAGAGAAATGAGACAGCACATTAGCACTAACTTAGATCATGGAAGCTTGTAAATTAGACATGTTCCAGAGTATTTTTCTAATAAGGAGTGTGGAAGATGACTGCCTCCCATTCATCTGCTTTGTCCTTTGAGTCCATTTGGCTTTGATTTCCATCCAAGTTTGAAGTCTTCTGCATCACCAATGGTTTATCATTCAGCAAGATAAACAGTGGCACTAAAACTTCCTAAGATTCCCTTCCTAGCACTTGAGACAATGTTATCTAACCAAAACATTGGTCACCAATGCATTCTCTAGGTTGATTTATAACCAAAAGGGTCAGTGTGGACAAAAATGGGACAACATATGAAACCTGACAAGCTCAGGGGTGGCCTGCATGGTGGGACTTACAGACCTGAGGTTACCACAGAGGATCTTCTGAAATTAAAACTTTTAACCCAAAGTGACTCATGGTGGGAAGTCATGTCCTAGGCTGGTATCTTTCCTGACAAAGCTCAGCCTTTACCTTAACTGAGTGTGTTATTGTCTTTCTGCCTCTAACAAAACATACTTTCCAAAGGTCAGAGTAATTCCTATTCATGACCCCTCACTGCACAGTAACACAGACCACATAACTTCTCATTACTATTGTTATTGTGGTCATTGTTAACCACTAACGATTCTATACAGAACAACGTAACAATTGTATGTGCGTATTTGTTTTACTTTTTACCCAGTCTCAGAGATTTAAGTACTTTGCTCTCTCCCAACTCCCTAATCTTTTGCCAATAGATTTCATATAACCATGTAGGCCTCTGCCTTTGACTGTACTGTATAAAATAAGGTGCAGAAATGCCATTTTACAGAACATTTTCTCAATTCATTGTGATTTTGCTTCCTGTAATTATCCTATTAGGCTCGTGTAAGCTCATAAAAGTTCTCTTCGGGTTGAAGCATTCCTTACATTGACAGCTGAAACTTCTATGCTTCTGATCACAACTTGGTCTTTCTGGTGACCTGCCCTCACTCTGCAACTATCCAGAGGCCTGCCAAGAGTTGTCTCTTCACTTGAAAAGACAGTCTATCACCCATGTGTCTTAGAAAATTTCAGGAGTTTTAGATGTCCTTTTCTAAAATCCATGAGAGAAGTCCAAACATATTTTTATGACATCACATGAGGGAACTGATGCTATCTGAGGTGGGATCACTCACCCAGAGTCACACAGCCTGCAGGTGGACTGAGATAGGTCATGTGTGGTCTGTGGGCACCTGGCATATATCCTTCATTTTTCTTAGGTTTCTTGTTACTTCAGGGGAATTGAAAGGTTAAACACTATCTTTCCCCGACTCCTAGTGATTAGGAAGCCAGATGTGAATTAAATTCAATTTCTGTGGTTCAGTGGTTCATAATTTGGCAGCTGGAGCTGAGATGAGGCCATTATTTCTACTACTGTGGTGACTGATGGGTGGGCTGTGTCAGACACAGTTTCATGTGAAGAAGTAGGTGTTTCTGTACCTTTGGGTGGGGCTGTAGAAACCAGACTTCCAGGGTAAACTCTCTACCTTCCATTCCCCTGCTTATCCATTGGTTTTATAATTACTAATTCTTTGCCTTACAGAGTTTTCTGCACACATCTTCATGGCTGGTTTACTTGTAATAGCCCCAAAGTAGGAACAACACAAATGCCCATAAATTGGTGAATCAGTAAACAAAATAAATGCAACCCTGGAATGAAATATAACTAGAGTATAGTTAAGTGGTATACTCTAATTAAGAGTATACCACTAAGAGTATAATTAAGAGTATAGTATACTCTATAACTAGAGTATAGTATAAGATTATTTTGACATCACTCAAAAGAATGAACAATGTCAAAATAATTGTATTAAGTGGAGAAGCCAATGTTAGCTGAAAATTATATATTTTACGATAAAAACATTAAAAATTCCAGAAAATGCAAAGGAATTTATAGTGACAAAAAGCCGCTGAGACTTTTCTTAACACTAAAAAGGAGGTGGTGAGGTGAAGAAATAAGAGATTACAACAGGGCATGAGAAGACTTCAATAGTATGTGACATGGTCTTTATTGTCTTTGTACAAGTTATCTGGCACATGGATCTGAGAAAAATTCGTAAATTGTATGCTTTCAGTATGTGAATCTGACTGTATTCAACTATAATCAAATAAATATACATAAAATTATATACAAAATATTACCTAAAGTATAAGTTGAATAACAAGTATGAAACTGAAAGAAAAAATACTTAATTATAACATGACATTTTCTTGTCCATTTTTCTGCTTGTCCACAAGGGTGTGGGTGAATTACTTGCAGGCTAGAATCTTCTTTGGACACTGCTGACACCATTCAGCACAACCCTCTGCCCAGCAAAGCCCAACCTCACCAGCATCAATCATTACACACACACTCATTCTAGCTCTCCATGCCCTCCACAGTGGGCAGTGACTGTTCCTCCATCCAGCCAAACATCAGTCCATCACCCGCCAGTCCTTATTGGGCAGGTTTTTTTTAAAAAAAATCTGCTATCCATCAAGGAGAAAGTGGTCTCTAACTGTACAGATTGCAGCCAACAAATCATTTTTTCAGAAGTGCTCTCTGTCATCTCCAGACCAGCTGAGACTCAAGTACATGTTTGGTATGTATGTGAATTTCTCCTTCACAGCCTTTCACTGAATCACAATTAACTCTCTAGAGCCATTATTTATCTGAGACACTGTCTCTGTTGAAACAAATACAATAAGCACAGGGCCCACATGTGTCTTATTCTCTTTGGAGCTGCCAGGGCCCAGCCAATAGCCTCACATGTCACAAATGTTCCATAAACTCTCATTAAATCAATAAAGTAAATCACACAAGGGAGACTGTCCCCTGGGTGACACTTGCAATCAAATGATGTTTCTCATAGATACAAAGGCATTGGTGTCAGCATGACAGGAGGCCTCCCCATGCTTGGGGACAATATAGAGTTAGGTTTTGTCTCATACAGTCACTAGAAAGGAAAGGAATCTCATAACACTAAGGGGTTTAACTGCTCTTTATTCCCCCCCCCCCAAATCACATCTCTACATAGTCCCACAGTGTGAATTATGTCTCATCACCCTAGGCCTGTGTTTTTGGTTCTCACAGATACCTGACTGGACAGAAAGTCTGGGTGCTCAACTCCTGGAAGAGTTACTGTCAGGGGAGGAGAGAGCACATCCTGACCTGGTAACAATAAGGACTGACTTTTCATGCACAGAATTCATGGTGTGTGGAACACCTGTCCGTTGTCTCTGAAGACATCTCTCTAGGTCATGGTGCATTGGGGAACAAGGAAAACTTCTTGTGCAGAACAGAACAGAAAAATTGGGACTCTGTGGTTGCTTCCATCTCAGAGGGGCTAAGATTTCTACAAGAACCTTTCTTCCCCTAACATAACACACAGGGCCCCTGGTTGAGTATGCACCTGAAGATGCTCCTGCTCCTCGACTCTGTGGGCAGACAGGGACACAGATATGACTTATATGCAGCATCTTAATGCAGTGATGGTGGGCACACAGGGCATTTTGGGGAGCAGCATTCCAGGCCAGAACCCTCCTCAAAAAGCCTCAGAAGAATCTTCACCAGACCCTTCTTTTGAACAATTGAAAACACAAAGCTCTGTCTAAAACAGCACATCCCCCTCTTGGGACAGTTGTCCTGATACTGGACTCATAATATTTGGGACAATGCCTGCCTTTTCCCTGGGCTCACTTTACAGCCATCAACATCCCTGTGCAGCTCCTGACATTGGCTGCAAATTTATCTCTGTTCTCTAGGGAGCAACACTGAGACAAACATGAAATAGACATGGGAACCTGGATTTGGCTAAGAAAATGAAGAAGTAGCCTGATTTTCATCTCCTGCTTCAACAGGCCTTTCCTAGGCCCTCCCTCCTGCCTACTCTGTCCCACCTGCTATTTCTAGAGACTGTTAACAAAAGCGACCTGTGCAGCAACCCTGACAAGCTCAAGGGGGTGCATGTCAGGCCTCACTAGTCTCATAGTATATCCTGATCAGAAATTTTGAGTTTGGCAGGTAATGGCAGTTTGCCATATCCTAGGCTCCATTTTCCTTAGCAAAGGTCAGTATTTTCCTTTGGTGAGCCCTGATGTCTTTTTTTTTTCTTTTCCTCATGGATAGAATAACTTTGACACATCAGAGAGATTTTCTTATCTGGACTATTCAAAACAACAGAGTCTTGGGCAAATGTGTGAGATCACAGACCCTTTATGTTAACTGGTCCCCTGCACACCTTCTCTATGTCCTGTAAATGTGAAATAGCCTGTACCCTCCAACATAAAAAAATACATGTATTTCTCCATTTTGCCTTTTACCCAATTCAAGAGATTTCCCTGCTATGTTTTCTCTCACCTACTAATAGGGTTTATGCATCTTTGTTCCCCTTCTACTTTGATTATAATGTGCAGAATAAGCTACAAAACTGACTTCACAGCACTTGACACCTCACTCTCAGACATATGAGGTCAGTTTGGCTCAGATAAACTTGCTAAATTGATCTATAGGTTTGGACTTTTTTTATTTTGACAGGGTCTTGGAGCACCTCCTCCCTCATGGGGTTCTGCGCTGCTCTGTACCTCATGAATGGCATTACCCATGGCAAGGCGAGGAGACCACAAGAAAGCCACCCAAGCAGAAATCGCAGGTTCTCCCCACGGCCATGCAGCTGGGGACAGGTCCAACAAACAGACAAGGAGAGGGGTGGTCGACATGAAGCCGTACCCTGAAAAACAGAAAGCCAGTAGGCACCCAACTTTCCCCAAACTCTTTTCTTCCTGGAAAATGCAGGACACGTCCCACTTCACATCTCAAAACTGCAGGTCCTACTGAGACTCCTAGTTTTGTGTGTTTGTCCCAGGAAGCAAAAGCCAGCCTGGTGACAAATTGAGGTAAGAGAAAGGTCCCCTCTGCAACTATCACCAAGCTTGACACTTGCTCACGCCCAGACTCATCTCTGTGACCTTCATGCTGGGAGGAAAAAACACCTCAGAACCCTGAGAACATGGAGAGGACCCAGTACCTAGCTGAGTTTCTGTGTGACAAACACAAATAATCGAGGTTTGGGGGACACCTGTGGCTCTCTGAGTGGTGCTGACAGTCCCAAGGCCAAGTCTCAGTAGTGATCAATGTTGGCCTTAGTGTGTCATCCTCTCAGGGACTCATGTGCCCTCATCAGCCTTGCTATTGCAAGTGTCCCCTACAGGCCATTTGGATCAACCTCTCCTGACAGCTTATCAGATGCAGAGTCTCTCACCCACTGAACTCAAGAATCTGCAGTATAAGAGGATCTGGAGACTTCACCTGTGCACAGAAGAGTAGGACAGGTAGTTCTACATTCATATCAAGTGATCACAATTTGAATGGGCACCCACATTACCTGGAAAGCTGCTGAAGCTGCATTTTGAATATTTCACCTGGAATAGAGATGTTTAAAAAGTTTCACAGGAAATCTGATGCACAGGAGGGGTCGCATCCTTTTGACAGCTTTTTTTTCAGAGTTAGCTCCAGAACTGCTCTGAAGGGAAAATGTGAAAGAGAGGGATGAGGGGGAGATTACTGTACACCTGAGAGGGAGCTGTAGGGAATTCTTGAAAACCAGACACCTCAGCTTTTGCTTTTCATAATTCAACATGGGAGTGTGTGTTTGTGTAAGTGTGGTATGGAGAGGCCTTAGAAGTTCTCAGGGAACAAAAGTATAGAGGAGCAGTATTGGATACAAGGTACAAGGGTCAAAAAAATGAGGGCCGGGAGAGAGAGGGTAATTTTCACTGACCCTACCCTCAGCCCACATGACAAGAATAGTAAACATGCCACAGAATAAAGCTCAGTGCACAGGTAGGACACACAGCAGATTGCCCCATTCTGGACAGAGGTGCCTGTGAGCCTTACAGAACCTCGAGCTTCCCTCAAAGAGGCAGCCACAGAAGAGGCAACATACACCATGGGGTCTTCTTCAGGGTCTACCCACAGAGGACTTGTCCACTGGCAAGGGCTCCTGCTGGTTGGTGAGTAGGAGACAATTCCTTGGGGTAGACTAAGGATCTGACCCAGAGACTGGCTGGGATCTGCTGAAGACACCAGTGCTCTGAGAAAAGAGGGAAGGCTTCTGTTTGAACCTGAGGGTGAAGGACAAAGGAGCAGAGTAGGACGATGAAGGGGGCTCAGCTAGAGGGAAATCTCATAATCTGGAAGTGGTGAGAGGCAGAAAACCCTCAGTTGCTGTGCATTTCCTGTTTCATCATGCTGATATAATGATTTATCAGGAAGCACCTGAAAAATTTAATTGGGAGTGTCAGACATTGTCTTTATCGCCATCCTCCAAAATGGGCCCGTAAATCCCAGGATGTATAGGAAGGACACTGGGATCACGCATTCACTCAACCCCACGTATTTCCAGGCTGTTGCAGTCACTGGAATACAAGATGAGACAAGCTCTGTTCTCATTGAGCCCATGTTCTATGTAGGAAAGAGAGACAAGGAAAGATCTAGATGTGAGGTCAGGTACCCACAATAGTGATGAAAAAAAGAGAGTAGGGGCAGGTCAGAAAGTGAAGACAGAGAATCTTTAGATAAGGTGATCAGCAAAGGTGCCTTTCAAAAATGCCCCTGAGTATCAGGTGGCATCTCAGCACAGTGAAGGAGTAAGCAAGACAGACAACCGACGAAGAATATTTGAAATCTCAAAAAGAAAAGCTTCAGAAGTGCTGAAGTAAAGAGGGCCATGTCTCTGACCTTGACCTGAGAGAAACAACTCACCTATAGACCAAGGCTGAGATGTAAAGAGACCTGCCCAGGATTCAGGGCCTCTTCTTACCACCCCCAAATGTAAATACTAATAATGATGTTTTCTTTTTCTCTTATTTCCTAGTCTCACTCTTAAACTTCTGGAGCCAGCCCACCGCAGCCAAGTTGATGGTTGAGTCGATCGATGCTCTCGAGGGGACAAACGTGACTCTACATATCAGCTATAAGGCTCGCAATGTATCACTCATCCTGTGGTTCAGGGGCCAAACCATAGACCACCATTATATTATTGCATATCTTGCACTAGGCCAAGAAAGCTATGAAAGAGGTCCTCCAGGTGCAGAAGTGATAATAGAGGATGATGGATCATTGCTGTTAAAGAATGTCACCATGAAAGACTCAGGAGTCTACACTGTATTGCTCCAACTACAAGGCTGTCATCAAATAATATCATGTGGACGGTTGGATGTATATCGTGAGTGATTGTTCTCTGATTTCTGGGTGTCAGGTGGGGTGAATTTCACTTCACACACAGGATTGATATACCCTGGATACTACCTCCATTCCCCTTGGCATTTTGATTCAGAGTGGATTTTAGTGCTTCATGCAGGATACACAGAGAATGCAGACAAACTTTCTAAGACCCCAGTTACCTTCTCAAATTTCAGTCTTGCAGACTGTCAGTGCAGACAGAAGGATCAGTTTGATGGGACTAAGTCAGCAGAGGGAGACCAGACTAATTTCAGCCTCCTGAGCACCTGCCTATTCACTTGACCTTGAGAATGACTCTGCTGTACTAGGTCAGAGCACAGTCTGAGAGGCCCCCTGAAATTCTTACACAGCTCAGCTCAGAAACCCCTCCCAAGTACTCTGTCCCAACAATCTTTACTCCAAGGACCCTGGTGAGCCTGTGCTAGCTTGAATTTGGCCTCCTCAGAAGGACTGAGTGTGTAATAGTTTAATGGGTGCCCAAGTCACAAGGCTGCTGAGGTGGTCACCAGTCAGGGCTCATGACCAAGACCTGCATCTTGCCAAAAATGAAGCTTGGTCTATCATCACCTGAATTTTGTGGGAAGAGTAGAGTTAGACAATGTCCTTGTAGATACCTGGCTATCTTGAGGGATCTTGGGAAATTTCAAAAGAAGGTCCGTATCCCCTAAAAGAAACCGAGAAAATAAGGTGCTCCTCAAAGCCCCTCATTCACCTGGGATGAGCCAGGGGTTCTCTCTGGGAGTTGATAATAACAGATGCCTCTTTTGAGCAGCTCTTTTATTTCAAGACTTAGGTCAGACCCTGTAAATATTTTACAGTCATTACACTGACACCCTGGCAGCCAAATATTCATTGAGAAGAAACTAAGAAACAGGGAGATACAGTCACTAAAGAAGAGTCACACAGACAGTGAGCAGGGGATCAGGGTCACTAGAGCTCTGTTCCTAGCCACAGACTTAATTTCTCTACCTCTGGGACCTTATAAGGGTGTGTCCAGATTTCTAAACCAACAAAGTGGATCAGAGCCTTTTCTCTTAGGTGTCTTTAATCACAGGAATACATTTTAGTCTGTGATGGGGAAAAAATGGAGGCAATCTGTTTTTACTTTAGAAAAACATTATCTTCAGTAACAGAGTCACTGCATAGATTACCCAGGCATCCCACTCAGGTTGCCCATCCACACCTCCCTGCACTGGACTTGATATCAGTTATTTGTTTCCTGTTCTGGTGCAGTTTCTCCCAGCAGATATTTTCTTTCTTACTCTCCACTTTACCCCTGAAACCAGCTAAGGATGAATATTTATCAAGCACTCAATTTCTTTTGATGAATTGGGAAGAAAAAAATGGTGATTGAATGAATGAACAAATGAATGATCCAAAATCTTTTCAGAGGCTGGAGTGCTTAGAATCCTCACCATAGGGAACAGGCTTTTGTGGTCCCAGGAACTAAGACCATCATCTCAGATTCTCTTCTTTTCTATAATAAAATAGAACTTGCTGTTTTTCTTGGGGCCTGGGGTATTAATAATAATTTTTATGTACAGAAGAATTTAAGTGTTTTTCCAATTTTTGTCTCATAGCCACTTAACACAAATTGCCCACAAGTGCTGGAATTTCCACAAGCTCATACTGCCCACCTGCTTTAAGACTTTGATGATTTTGCATTGGCACAAGTACTCACCTGCCCTCAGGAGAGAGAGAATGGCTTTAATAGTCAAGGGCAGAGCACGTGAGTCTGCTGCCATTATCAGTCTGCCTGTTCTTTTTCCTAAATCATTTTTTGGATCCTGCTCTTTCATTGGCTCTCTGGCTCATTTCAGTCACATTTATCTGGAAAGAACTGAACTACCTCTCAGTCCAGTGCCTGAGTAGTCAACTTACCACTGGTTTGATTCTGGTCTCTATGTGTTTTTTTATAAATATTTTATTTATTTATTTATTTATTTATTTAGAGAGAGGGGACAGAAAGGAAAAAGTGGGAGAGAAACATCAATGTGTGGCTGCCTCTCATGGGTCCCCCACTGGGACCTGGCCTGCAACCCAAGGCATGTGTCCTGACTGGGAATCGAACCAGTAAACCTTTGCTTCACAGGCCCGTGCTCAATCCACTGAGCTACACCAGCCAGGGCTGGTCTCTATGTGTTATTTCTTCTCAAACCCCGCTCAGTGTCTAGAATGTTTTGGGAAATAGTGCTTCATAGAAACACACCTCAGTTTGGCAATAGATGTTTGTGCAGCTGGAAAGAATGGCTTCTGGTCAGACAAGCATTCAGGTGGTCAGTGAAGAGGTAGGAGAATTGCAGTGTTCTCTTTGAATCCCTGTCTTATGTGTTTCCTTAACCAACAATGATGCTTAACTGACATTTGAGAAAGTCTGCAGTTCCCCCCAGACATATATCTGGAGGACATGCATCCTCTGAGTGCTCTGATTCCCAAATATGTTCTTGTGATATGCTGACCTGCCTTGTTAGTTCTAAGACTCAAGTTGACTGAGAGGTGAGAGGTACCAACTGGGCTCAAAAAAGCTTTTGGAGATATCAAAGGTAGCACACAGGGCATTTTTTTCTCTTTCCTGCAGAGCAAATTTAACCACAACCTACATCAGAAGCAACAAATTCAACCTTAAGAGTTTGGTTTTCATTTTTGTATATAATAGTGGTGTTGAGCATCTTCAGTAACTATCTGCCATTTTTATGTATTCTCTGGAGAAATGTGTATTCAAATATTTTGTTCCTTTTTAAAATAAGATTATTTGGTTTTGTGGTTGTTGTTGAGTATAGAGTTTTTTGGTGTATTCTAGATATTATCCTTGTATTTTTCATATAATTTGCAAAATATCTTTTCACATTTCATGGGTCAACTTTCAATGTGTTATGTCTTTTTTGATGAAGAGACATTTTCATTTTGAGAATATCCAAACTATCTATTTGTTTGCCAGTCTTCTTATTGTCACATTGATAATATCATTGCCAAATTCAATGTCATAAGGCTTCTCCCTATACTTTTTATAAGTATTTTAAAGGGTTAGGTCTAACTTTTAGAATTTGATATAATTTGACTTAATTTTTGTTAGTTTTGATATTAATATGAAATTAACTTTGATATAATTTTGTCTGAATTTTGTGTATTATCAGACAGGGGTCCACATCATTAATTTTTATGTGGATATTGCTGTTCAACACCATTCATCATAGAGACTGTATTTTCTCTATTGAAATCTTGGCCTTTTTCTCTTATTAAAATGATTGATTATTTTTATTGTTGTCGAAGTATATCTGTCTCTGTTTCTTTGCCACCACTCCCCCCCACCTCCAATGCATAATCCTTCTCACCTTTGGCTTTGTCCAGGGGCCCTTCATACATGTTCCTTGATGACCCTTATTCCCTTCTTTCCCCTGTTGTTCCCCTCCTCCCTCACCTCTGCTTACTTTCAGTTTGTTCTTTATTTCAGTGTCTCTGGCTATATATTTTTTGCCTGAGGTTATATGAGGACAGAGAGGAGTTGCGGCTCTTTCCTTTGTATTGTCACCTCAAATTAGGCAATTGTCCTCCCAATGCCTGGACCACCCTCTAGTGAACTTTACATAAGTCACTGTGGGCTGTGACTGGCTGAGATCTCTGAGGAAGCCATGTGGTTGCATGTCTGAAGCCCATTCTCAATGAGTCCCTTTCTCTGTTTCTCCACAGAACCTGTGAGTACGCCCACCCTCCTAGCCAGCAACACCACAGTCATAGAGAATAGAGATTTTGTTGTCTTGACCTGCAACACAGAGGCTGACATGATCGAATGGTTTTTCAATGGCTCAACTATGCGGCTCACACAGAGAATAAAGATGTCACCTGATCTCAGAAACCTCACAATAGAGCCTTTCTTGAGATGGGATGCTGGTGTTTACCAGTGTAAAGTCTCTAACCCCGTGAGTTCTAGTGAAAGTGCTCCGGTTAAGGTGGATGTGAAATTTGAGTGACTCTCCTTTCCCCCTCTATGTTGTTAAACTCTAAATAAAGTAGTTTTTTGCAATATCATAATCGATTCATTGTGAGGGTAAACAGTTCTTCAAGATTTGCATTGAGTCAATAAACATTAGAAAAATGTGAGCTGAAATTCTCATCATTGTTGACTTAATGTCACATTTCAGACTAACCCCACCTTGGTTTGGTTTCATGTGTACCATGGCCACAATGGAGTGGTCATTGTGACACTGTGTCCCTCAGAGTATGAGCAGTACTTTGTGATAACAAATGAAAGAAAGTAAGGAGCTTAGAGATTCTGAGCTCTCTGTGTTGTCTGTGAGCTCACATGCAGGGCACTTGTTGTAGACAATGGGAATGGACAAGAGGACAACAATGTACAGAGCAACACTGATTTTTGTGTTTTTCTTTGATGTCTTTCAAAAGACTTCTAAAGTCTCTTGAGTATTCCTTCTCTGCCAATAAAATTATTTGCATGAGTTCAATACATTTCTGTTCTTTCTGTTAATGAGATATAATTGGAAACTTTGGTATTATAACCAAGGCTTTAGTTCAAATGTCCTAGTTCAGGCGGATGCCATGGAATTTGAAATGAACTCATACTTTATAGAGCTAAGCTTGACATCAGACTTTTGGTACCTCTTGCAGAAAAGACATCACCCAAAGTGAGTGAAACCGGAGGTGAAGTGTTTTGGTAAAGCTTCCTAACTTCAAGGAGCTGTTAAAACTCCCATATTTGTCATGGGAAACCCTCATCAAAGCAAACTATGTGGTGAATGTCAGTTCCTCTGCATTTAGGTACATAACTAATCAGGCTAAATCAGGTGACACCAGCCATGTTGTAGGGTCAAGAACACACTTTTCTTAGTGATTAATTTTGATGAATGAGAAAGTGATTGTAGAGATAAATATAATGTCTGAATGGAAATCTCCAGGAGCACAGTCTTCTGGGAAATCAGATTCTGGCCCTGTTCAGGGAGACTCAGTTATTTTACACCTCTTTATAAATTGCAGGAACTGGTGCAGATGCAAATTATTTCTTGCCTGCAAGAGATTTAGCTGTTTTTCACTCCCCTGTTCAGAAAGCAGTTTGGTTACAATCCAGAGGCCTGAAGGTTCCCTCATAGTTGTTAACCTTCACACAACTTCTTACTGGTTGGAGGCCTCGGACCTCCATATTTTAGAGAATTGTCTTTAGAAATATAATTGCAATTTGTACTGATTATGCTGTTATACTACAGATTCTGTGGTGTAGTGCGTGAGAGACTCTATATCTGACAAGCTGTCAGGAGAGGTTGATCCAAGCGGCCTGTAGGGGACACTTGCAATAGCAAGGCTGATGGGGGCACATGTGTCCCTGAGAGGATGACACACTAAGGCTAACATTGACCACTGCTGTGACTTGGTCTTGGGACTGTCAGCACCCCTCAGAGAGCCACAGGTGCCCCCCAAACCTGGATTATTTGTCTTTGTGACACAGAAACACAGCTGGGCACTGGGTTCTCTCCACGTTGGCAATGCTTTGAGATGTTTTTCTTCCCCTCACGAACATCACAGAGATGAGTCTGGGTGTGAGCAGGCGTCAAGCTTGGTGATAATTACAGAGGGGACCCTTCTTTTATCTCAAGATTTCACTAGGCTGGGTTTTGCTTCCCAGGACAAACATGCAAAACCAGGAGTCTCAGTAAACCTGAAGTTTTGAGGTGTGAAGTGGGATGTGTTCTGCATGTCTTAGGAAGAAAGGAGTTTAGGGAAAGTGGGGTGCCTACTGGCTTTCTGTTTTTTAGGGGACACCTTCATGTAGACCACCCCTCTCCTTGTCTGTTTGTTGGACCTGTCCCTGTGCTGCATGGCCGTAGGGAGAACCTGTGATTTCTGCTTGGGTGGCTTTCTTGAGGTCTCCTCGCCTTGGCATAGGTAATGCCATTCATGAGGTACAGAGAAGCACAGAACCCCATGAGGGAGGAGATGCTCCAAAACCCTGTGAAAATAAAAAAAGCCCAAACCCATAGATCAATTTAATGAGTTTACCTGAGCCAAACTGACCTCATATGTCTGAGACTGAGGTGTCAAATCCTGTGAAGTCAGTTTTGTAGCTTATTTTCTACATTATAATCAAAATAGAAGGCAAATAAGGATGCAAAAAGTGTATTTGGAGGTAAGAGAAAATATAACAGGGAAATATCTAGAATTGGGGAAAAGGAAAAATAAAGAAATACACACACACACACACACACATATATTGTTGGTAGATACCGGCTAATTCATATTTACTGGACATAGAGAAGGTATGCAGGGGACCAGATAACATAAAGAGTCTGTGGTCTCATACACTTGTCCCAGACTCTGTGGTTTTGAATAACCCAGCATAGAAAATCCCTCTGATGTGTCAAAGTTATGCTATCCATGAGGAAAAGAAAAAAGATGATGTCAGGGCTTAATTAAGGTAAAGACTGACCTTTGCTAAGGAAAATGGAGCCTGGGATGTGGCAACCTGCCATCATCTGCCAAACTAAAAATTGCTCATCAGAATACCCTGTGAGTGTGGTGAGGCCTTCCATGCAACCCCCTGAGCTTTTCAGGGTTGCTGCACAGCCCCTTTATGTTTATAGTCTTTAGAAATGGTAGGTCGGACAGAGCCGGCAGGAAGGAGGCCCCAAGAAAGGCCTGTTGAAGAAGGGGATGAAATCAGGCTACTTCTCCATCTTCTTGGCCAAAGCCAGTTTCCAGTGTCTATTTCATCTGTGTCAAAATGTTGCTCCCTAGAGGACACAGGTAGAAATACAGGCAATGTCAGGGGCTGCACAGGAATGTTGTCCAATGTAGGATGAGCTCAGTGAAAAGGCAGGCATTGTCCCGAATATTATGAGTCCAGTGTCAGGAGAACTGTCCCACCAGGGGGATGTGCTGTTTTAGACAGAGCTCTGTGCTTTCCAGTGTTCAAAGGAAGGGTCTGGTGAAGCTTCTTCTGAGGCATTTGGAGGAGGGTGCAGGCCTGGAAGGCTGATCTGCAAAATGCCCTGAGTGCCTGCCCAACATGAATACATTGGGACATTGCATGTAAGTCATATCTGTGTCCCTGTTTACCCACAGGGTTGAGAAGCAGGAGCATCTTCAGGTGAATACTCAACCAGGAGCCCTGTGTGTTCTGTTAGGGGAAGAAAGGTTCTTGTGGAAATCTTAGCCCCTCTGAGATGGAAGCAACCACAGAGTCCCAGTTTTTCTGTTCTGTTCTGCACAAGAAGTTTTCCTTGTTCCCCAATGCACCATGACCTAGAGAGATGTCTTCAGAGACAACGGACAGGTGTTCCACACACCATGAATTCTGTGCATGAAAAGTCAGTCCTTATTGTTACCAGGTCAGGATGTGCTCTCTCCTCCCCTGACAGCAACTCTTCCAGGAGTTGAGGATCCAGAGTTTCTGCCCAGTCAGGTATCTGTGAGAACATACAAAACACAGGCCTGGGGTGATGAAACATAACTCACAAGGTGCGACTATGTAGGGATATGATTTTGGGGGGAATAAAGAGCAGTCAAACCCCTTAGTGTTATGAGATTCTTATCCTTCCCCATGACTGTATGAGACAAAACCTGACTCTATGTTGTCCCCAAGCATGGGGAGGCCTCCAGTCATGCTGATACCAATGACTTTGTGTCTCTAAGAAACATCATTTGACTACAAGTGTCACCTAGGGTGACAGTTTTCCAATGTGTGTTTTACTTTATTGATTTAATGAGAGTTTATGGATCATGTGTGACATGTCAGGCTCTTGGTTGGGCCCTGGAAGCTCCAAGGAGAATAAGACATGTGTGGGCCCTGTGCTCATTATGTTGTTGCAACAGAGACAGGGTCTCAGATAATCATGGCTCTAAGGAGTTAATTGTGATTCAGTGAAAGGCTGTGAAGGAGAATTTCGGGTGCATACACAGCATGTACTTGAGTCTCAGCTGGCCTGGAGATCACAGAGAGCACTTGTGAAAAAGTGATTTCTTGGCTGCAACCTGTACAGTTAGTGGCCATTTTCCCCTTGATGAATAGAGGGCATTAAAAAACAAACCTGCCTGCAGAGGACTGGCAGGTGATGGGCTGATGATTGGTTGGATGGAGGAACAGACCCAGCCCACTGGGGAGTGTGGAGAACTAGAAAAACTGTGCAATGGCTGATGCTGGTGAGGTTGGGCCTTGGTGGAGTGTGGGTTGTGCTGAATGGGGTCAGCTGTGTCTAAGAAAGACTCTAACCTGCAGCGTAATTCTGCCATTGCCTGGTGGAAAAATAGAAAAATGGGCAAGAAAATGTCATGTTATAATTAAGTATTTTTTAGTTTAGTACTCTTTTTAAAAATTTTTTATTTATTTTTCTTTAGAGAGGAAGGGAAAGAGAGAGTGAGAGAAATATCAATGTATGGTTGCCTCTGGTGTGTCCCCTGTCAGGAACTGGCCTGAAACCTAGGCATGTGCCCTGACTGGGAATCGAATCGCAATCCTCTGGTTCAGCCAGGGCTAGTTTAGTACTCTTTATTCAATTTATACATTAGGTAGTATTTCATATAAAATTTTATGTATATTTATTGGATTATAGTTGAATATAATCAGATTCACATATTGAAAGTATACAGTTTATGAAGTTTTCTCAGATCCATGTGACAGATAAATTGTACCAAGAACATAAAGACCATGTCTTGTACTATTGAAGTCTTCTCATGCCCTGTTGTAATGTCTTATTTCTTCAGCTCTGCACTTTTTTCAGTGTTAAGGAGTCTCAGTGGAATTTTTTCACCATAAATTCCTTTGAATTTTCTGCAATTTTCAAAGGTTTTACCATAAAGTATATAATTTTCAACTGACAATGGCTTCTTCCCTGAATACAATTACTTTGACATAGTTCATTCTTCTTATACTCTAGTTATATTTCATTCCAGGGTTGCATTAATTTTGTTTATTGATTGACCGTTTTATGGATATTTGTGTCATTTCCACTTGGGGGCTATTACAAGTAAACCAGCCATGAAGACGTGTGCAGAGAACTCTATAATACAAACAATTAGTAATTATAGAACCAATGGATAGGCAGAGGAATGGAAAGTAGAGAGTTTACCCTGGAAGTCTGGTTTTAAGTTCACAGGACCACAGCCCCACCCAGAGGAACAGAATCACCTCCTTCTTTACATGAAACTGTGTCTGCCTCAGCCCACCCATCAGTCACCATAGTAGTAGAAATAATGGACCCATCTCACCTTCAGCTGCTAAATTAAGAACCATTGCACCACAGAAACAGCATTTAATTCACATCTGGGTTCCTAATCACTAGGAGTAGGGGAAAGATAGTGTTTAACCTTTCAATTCCCCTGAAGTAACAAGAAACCTAAGAAAAATGAAGGATATATGCCAGGTGCCCACAGACCACACCTGACCTATCTCAGTCCACCTGCAGGCTGTGTGACTCTGGGTGAGTGATCCCACCTCAGATAGCATCAGTTCCCTCATGTGATGTCATAAAAATATGTTTGGACTTCTCTCATGGATTTTAGAAAAGGACATCTAAAACTCCTGAAATTTTCTAAGACACATGGGTGATAGACTGTCTTTTTGAGTGAAGACAACTCTTGGCAGGCCTCTGGATAGTTGCAGAGTGAGGGCAGGTCACCAGAAAGACCAAGTTGTGATCAGAAGCATAGAAGTTTCAGCTGTCAATGTAAGGAATGCTTCAACCTGAAGAGAACTTTTATGAGCTTACACGAGCCTAATAGGATAATTACAGGAAGCAAAATCACAATGAATTGAGAAAATGTTCTGTAAAATGGCATTTCTGCACCTTATTTTATGCAGTACAGTCAAAGGCAGAGGCCTACATGGTTATATGAAATCTATTGGCAAAAGATTAGGGAGTTGGGAGAGAGCAAAGTACTTAAATCTCTGAGACTGGGTAAAAAGTAAAACAAATACGCACATACAATTGTTACGTTGTTCTGTATAGAATCGTTAGTGGTTAACAATGACCACAATAACAATAGTAATGAGAAGTTATGTGGTCTGTGTTACTGTGCAGTGAGGGGTCATGAATAGGAATTACTCTGACCTTTGGAAAGTATGTTTTGTTAGAGGCAAAAAGACAATAACACACTCAGTTAAGGTAAAGGCTGAGCTTTGTCAGGAAAGATACCAGCCTAGGACATGACTTCCCACCATGAGTCACTTTGGGTTAAAAGTTTTAATTTCAGAAGATCCTCTGTGGTAACCTCAGGTCTGTAAGTCCCACCATGCAGGCCACCCCTGAGCTTCTCAGGTTTCATATGTTGTCCCATTTTTGTCCACACTGACCCTTTTGGTTATAAATCAACCTAGAGAATGCATTGGTGACCAATGTTTTGGTTAGATAACATTGTCTCAAGTGCTAGGAAGGGAATCTTAGGAAGTTTTAGTGCCACTGTTTATCTTGCTGAATGATAAACCATTGGTGATGCAGAAGACTTCAAACTTGGATGGAAATCAAAGCCAAATGGACTCAAAGGACAAAGCAGATGAATGGGAGGCAGTCATCTTCCACACTCCTTATTAGAAAAATACTCTGGAACATGTCTAATTTACAAGCTTCCATGATCTAAGTTAGTGCTAATGTGCTGTCTCATTTCTCTGTGTTTTGCATCTCATATTACTTTTACTTGTAGTTTGAGGACACCCTATACAGCAACCCAGTTTTAATTATCTGACCATAAGATGGGTTCTTCTTTACTAATACAATCTATTATTAATTATTAATTATTAATCTGATTTCTGCTAGTTGTACACTTGGAAGCTATAACCTCAAGGTTTATTTGCAGACCAGACTGTGAGAACAGAATGCTGTCAGGTAGAATTACCGTCTAAAAGTTCCACAGGTGAGGATGTTACAGAATGAACCCAGAGGTTACAGGGTCCCTCTGTCACTGTGGACTCTATGCCTGCCACCAGGGAATTGCAATTACAACTCTCAATGCCAGAGTTTGGTAGAAAAGAAAGGAACTATTTATTCCACAATTATACAGACTTAGAATAATGACTTAATGTCTGTGTTAAAATCCCAAAGTCCCTTAAAACTCTCACAAACACACACAGTCCTTCCTTCCCCTTGGTAGGCCAGTGTCAGAATCTGCCAATTGGAAGTACCCATACTCTAGAAGAAAAAAAAAATAGAACAAAACGAAAGTCTGCAGCTCACTTCCCCCAGTTCCTCTCATTAATCTTTGCTTGGATGGCATCCCTTCTCCAGTTCCCAGCACCATCAGCGGTGTCACCAGATCTCCAGTTTTTAATACAAAACCACATGACACCTTCTCTTAGCCCCCAGCAAGAGTCCTTTACCCCTTTCCTTCTCTGCAAAGGCTTGCATTATTCCTGTCCCTAGTCCTTCATTGTCTCTCTTGCCTCCTAAGCCACATGGTAAAAGTAGCCTCCAAACCCTGTATTTATGGATACCCCGAGTTCTGTACTCCATTACAAACTGCTCTTTTTGGGGGCCTGGCTTCACCCCATTAAAAAAGGACACTAAGAGTTTCAGAAGTAAATTTCCTGTGCTTCAGCAGCAGGTGTGGAGGGTCATGTTTTGTAGCCAATTCAGCTTCCATTTGAATTAATATAGTGAGTAGGCCTTGTTCAGTTAGTGTGTAAGGACATTCTCATCATTAGGTTCTAGTATTTGTTCCTATCATTTGTTTGTCATTTTATCTATTCCAGTAACCTTCTGCAACTTTCCTCAATCTTATTTTGTCTCTTTTTACTCACTTAGACATGACCAACTCATTAAGACTAAGCACTTACTTTTCCTGCCTCATAACACTTACACATCTCTTTACTTCTTCTTGCAATAGCCTTTCTTCTCATTTTTAAAATGTTACAAGAAAAGGGGCCTGGCCCAGGGCGGGTTTGCCTGAGGGTAACCAGTGGTGCAAGGATTCCTGACTTTGTGCAAGAAGAACTCAATAAAATGAGCCCAGATAATTTTGAAGGTATGTTCATTAAACCTGGGGACACTGAAACATGGAATGGCCTAGAATAAAAGGAGAAGCAGAAGAGAGACTGGGTGGTGCTGCTGTGGCTCTGTTACAACACTTTGGGAAAGATGTGAGACTAGGAGCAGCTACTGTCAGCTTATTGCAGAATCACAGAGATAAAGGCTTGTGGAAAGACCTAGGGTATTTGTCTGGGAGGAGGTGCTGCTGCCCATTGCTCTCATGGTTGCAAGTCTCGTGGAGATCCCTTAGAGGTTAGAAGAAACACGATTTACCTCCCAAGGATGATATAGAAAGGACCCATGGACAAAAGCCAAGAAGGGGTAGGATTGAGGATTGGAAGTGGGAGTGGGTGGGATGGAGGAAAGTGGTAGCAGGAAAATGGAGACAACTATAGTTGAACAACAATTAAAAAAAAGAATTCAGCAGGTGTGCCTGAAGGAGAATGAACACAGGTTTCTTTGTCTTGAGGAGTTGTTTTGGTTTCAAAAGGTAAAAATTTCAGGTGAAGTCTCAGTGAAGAGCTCAAGATAATATTCATCAGCTTTTTCATGTGGGCCTTTTTAGGGCTGTGGTCACTGTTAGGTCAGAGTCGCTCAAGAAACAAGATAGACACAGTGAGCTAAGGAGCAGGGTTTACTAGCGGGGAGTAAGAGGAAAAGTGGAGCCAACTGAGGGAGTTTGGGGAGTGAACCAAGAGAGGTTAAGACTCCCTCAGTTATTCTTAGGACAGGGTTTTGAAGCTCAAATACCCGTGAAGGGTAACTGGTTGGGGTGTCAGAGTGTGACTGTGTAGAGCTGGTTGCTGGGTGCCATTTCTGCTGACCATTGTTCTTGATACATCTTGTCAGACTTAAGTTAAAGCTGCATCCTGTTATGCAGGATAGACCAAAATCAGACCCCAGTCTTAGCTGGGCATGTGTTTTTCTCAGGCAGGGTCGGCAGGCAGTTTCCCAGGCAGGCATTTTTTCCAGCCTACCCTTTCCCACAGTACAGTGTTCCCGCCTGGTGATTCTCCATTCCTCCTAGACCTACCTAGGTCTGTCACTCCTCTGACAGCCAGGAGGTGCTGACAATAGGGGACCAGAGTCTCCAGAAGAACACAAGGACATCTGAGCAGGATCCTTTTACTTTGTACCAAAGTGTCAGAGGCATAGAGAATTTACATAAACCTAAAAATTCCAATGTGTGTGAAGCAACATAGGACATATAAACCATTTGGGGCAAAGGAGAAAAAATGGGGGAATGTCTTCTCCTATATCACAAGTCACAGTGAGTGCTTGATAAGTAGTTAAGAAGAGTAGATTCTACAAGGCAAGAGGATTTTTCTGGGCAACAGAGAATTAGTGAGACACAGTGGGTATCTAGGCAACAGGTGCCTTCCCGAATCCCTTTATTTATCATGGCACCCTCACTTCCCCACAGGTGCTCCAGTGGCCCCTCTTGCAAAAGTTAGGACAAACCCTCATTCATATTATTCAGCTTCATTATGAGACTCCAAAATAAACTCTCCTGCATGGCACATTTGGGGTGCTGGATACCATAGAATGCCTAACACCCTCTCACCTCCCATGCTGTACAATTTCTCATCAAACTCTGGGCAGACCCCAGTCCTCCATGACTTCATTCTGTGTTCACCTCTGCTCACACACAATCCACCTGTGGACAGGTCCCAAAGGATCTCGGCCAAATACACCAGGGGCGACAGGGAGCAGGAAAGAAACAGAAGTAGAGAAGAGATGCATTTTCAATTTGCTAATTCTGGTGGCAGAATTTGAGGACAGGAATGTGGAATTTGTAAAAGAACCAAAAAAAAAAAAACCCCACAAAGAATGAAGACTATGATGTCTGTCCTGAACTGCACTTCAAAGTGGGCTTGAAAGAGGATCATTTGGTGCATGCCTGTGGGTGACTGACGTCACAGAGACCTGCATGTTCACTAGAATAGTTGAGGTTAATGGCAAAATATCTTTTTGAATCTCTGTGATCTTGTTTCTTGAAGCTTATGTGGAATGAGAACATTGTTGATGCTAAGGGTGATGTGGAAATGTGCCCTTTCATGTTGGCAAGTCCTCATGGATTCTGAGGTAAGGCTGCTTTGACACACGTGGGTCTCCAGAAGAATCTGGGAAGTCAGGTCATCGCCTGCTGTGAATATCAAGTCAGAAAAGAGGGACTCAATTGCAAACCTTTTTTTTAATTAACAAGGAAAAACACTGGAAGATTTGAAAGTATGTAAAGGGTTGACACTTTGAATAACATGTCATGGTCAGCTAGTACAAGGAGGTTATGTTAAAGAGAAACTTGCATGAAACCAGTTAAAAATAAAGGTAAGGCTTTATTAAGGACAATGCAATAGTGCAGTGAGAGAGAACTCAACACCCCTGATACAAAGGCTGGAAGGTTTTAGAAGAGGAGGAATCATGGGAATGTGTGTTTGCCAATTGACCTTAAAAGAAGAAAAGAAAGACTTTGCATAAAACTTTAACCGAAGGTCCTTTTGTGTTTTAGCTGAAAAGTTCCTCAACTGAGGTATGTTTTTGCTCTTCCTCAGAGACTGGCACACCAGGAAGATTAAACATCAAAGCAATGGACCTGATGTGTGAGATATATATTCTTTGTTGTTTAAGACTGGCAAGTAGATTCTAACCCCCTTTTGGTAGGTTTGAAAAGAAGAGATAAAAAATTGTCAATAACCAAATTGCAATTACATTTTTAATGCAATGGTCTAAAACAAGACAGATTTCAGAGGCCTACAGTCAGAAAGAACCAGTGGTTAGATTCTGGACACTGAGGGAACATTAGGGCCTCTAAGTCATAATACAAATGCCTTCTGTACAGTGGAGGGACCCACAGCTAAATCTCTCTCAGCCAAGACCCAGTTTGCTCTCAATCATTGCCTGATGTTTATAAAGAGCTGTCAGTTCTAGCCATGTAGGCACAGGTACAAAATAGTCAAGAGTCCTTAAACAGAGCCAGGATTGCATCTCCCAGGATGCTGTACTTTTACATATCCCTGCACTCACATTTTACGATTTTGGTGTTTTTGTTGTTGTTGTTGTTGTTCACACATCATTCAAACAAGAGCATTCTATATCCTATAACATGGCTGCTGTAATTTGCATTGTCCTGATCAGTAACTGAAGTGAACAGGAACTGACATTCACCCCATAGTTTGCTCTGATGCAGGTTATTCTATAAAACATAACATGGGAGTTTTAATAGGCTCTTGAATTTAGGAAGCTTCACCCTCACACCTCACCTGCAGTAACCCTAGTTTTGGGTGATGCCCTGTTCTCCAGGAAATACCAATATAAACATCATGCCAAAATTAGCTTTGTAAAAAATGACGTTATTTTTCATTCTGTGGTCATCAGTCTTAACTAGGACATTTGAACCAAAGTTTTGTTAATATTACCAATGGTTCCAAATATATTTTATTAATAAAAGGGACAGAGTCATGCTAAACTTATATGAATGAATCTAATGCCATGTAAATAAGAATACTCAAGAAGATGTTAGGATTTAGGGAAAGAAGTGAAACAGAGAGAAAGAGATTAGTGTTACTACTCACACGTGTCTTTTAGCTTCTTGTTTTCCACACACTGTCCAGGTGCTCTCCACATGACCCCTGGAAAATGACAGAGCTTGAATTTTTGCAAGCTCATCACATGGTCCCACTGGTCATCATAGGACAACTGCCCAAATCACAAGGTTCCTCATGCCAAAAATGAGGACCTACTCATGGCTCCTGCCCAAGACCTGCATCTTGCCAGAAATGGAGTTTGGTCTCTCATTACCTGAGTTTTGTCGGAAGAGCAGAGTAAGACAATGTTCTTGTAACTAGCTGGCTATCTTGGGGGTCTCAGGAAAGCTCAGAAGAAGGTGTGCATCCCCTAAAAGAAACTGAAAAAATAAGATGGCACTAGAAGCTCCTCATTCACCAAGGATCAGCCAGGGGTTCTCTGTGAAAGTCAATAAGTAACGGATACCTCTTTTGAGTAGCTCTTCTATTTAAAGTGTTAGGTCAGATCCTCTAAATACTTTACAATTAGTACACTGACACCCTGGCAGCCAAATATTCATTGGGAAGAAACTGAGAAACAGAAAGATGCAGTCACTAAAGGAGAGTCACGCAGACATTGAGCAGGTGATCGATCAGGGTCACTAGAGTTCTGTTTGTTGCCACAGACTAAATTTCTCTACCTCTGGGGGCTTATGAGGGACTCTTCAGATTCCTAAACCCATGAAGCAGTTCAGAACCTTTTCTCTTAGGTGTTTTCAGTCACAGGAATATATTTTGGTCTGTGAAGGGAAAAAAATGGAGGCAATCTGTTTTACTCTAGAAAAACGTTACCTTCAGTAACATTCAGTCACTGCATAAATTACCCAGGCATCCCTCTCAGGTGGCCCATCCACACCTCCCTGTACTGGACTTGACATCACTTATTTGTTTCCTGTTCTGGTGCACTCTTTGCAGAACAGCAGATATAAAATCTTTCAGCAGATATAAAAGAAAGGGCTTTTCTTTCTTATTCTCATTTCTATCCCTGAAACCAGCTCAGGATGAACATTTAACAAGCACTCAGTTGCTTTTGATAAATTATGAAGAAATAAATGCTGATTGAATGAACAAATGAATGAATGATCCAAAATCTCTTCAGAGGCTGGAGTACTTAGAATCCTCACCATAGGGAACAGGCTTTTGTGGTCCCAGGAACTAAGACCATCATCTTAGGTCCTTTTCTTTTTTCTAATAAAATAGCACTTTCTATTGGTCTTGGGCCTGGGGTATTAATAGTAATTTTCACATACAGAAGAGTTTTAAGTGTTTTTCCAATTTCTATTTCATAGCCACTTAACACAAATTGCTCACGATTGCCAGAATTTCGGCAAGTGCATGCTGCCCACTTGCTCTAAGACGCTTATTTTGCATTTGCACAAGTCCTCACCTGCCCTCAGGGAAGAGAGAATGGCTTTAATGTTCAAGGGCAGAGCACATGATTCTGCTGCCATCATCAGCTTCTGCCTGTCCTTTTTCCTCTTTGCTAAATCATTTTTTGCATCCTGCTCTATCATTCATTGGCTCACTCGTTCATTGTTGCTTTTTTTCATGACACTTTTGGGTACCTAATATTACATCAAGATCTTTCCTTGTCCCTCTCTCCTCCATAAAACATAGGCTTGATGAGAGCAGGGATTGTCTTTTCTTGTGCCTCCAGAAACTGAAACAGCCTGGAAATACATGGTGTTGAATGAGTGACTTCTGGGGCTTATTAACCTATTTCTGAGGTTTGTGGTAAAGACAATGTCTAGCATCCTAGTTAAATATTGTTCTTGTGTTTCCCGACATAAATAATTATTATTATTTTCAGATTTCATAGTTTAATATGATTTCATAATTTCATTATTCAATGATGAATAATAGGAAGAGAGCAGCAATTGAGGTTTTCATGCCTGTCACCACTTAAAGATTATGAGATTTTCCTCTTGCTGGGCTGCCTTCCTCACCCTGCTCTACTTCTTTGTCCTTTAGCTTCAGGTCCAATCAGAAGGTTTCCATCTTTTCTCAGAGCACTGATCTCTTCAGCAGATCCCAGCCAGTCTCAGTGTCAGGTCCTTACTCTATTCCAAGGAATTGTCTCCTACTTACCAACCAGCGGGAGCCCTTGCCAGTGGACAAATCCTCTGTGGGTAGAGATTGAAAGAGATCCCATAGTGTATGTTGTCTCTTCTGTGGCTGCCTTTTTGACAGAAGTTTGAGGTTATTTAAAGCTCAAAGTCACCTCTGTCCAGAATGGTGCAATCTGCTGTGTGTCCTACCTGTGTACTGAGCTTATTCTGGGGCAAGGTGACCATTCTTGTCCCGAAAGCTGGGAGCAGAGTATGCACACAAGACTCTCCCAGTATTTTTCCTCATTTGTGCCACCCTGTCCCTTCTTACTAGTACCGCACCTCTATATTTTGGTTCCCTGCAAACTCTCACGGAACCACACACACTTGAACACATGCACAAAACACCTACTCTCATGTGCTATTTGGAAAAGCCCAACCCTGAGTTGACCAGGTTTCAGGCATTCTCCACACCTCCCTGTCAGGTGCACAGTAGCCTTTGCACATCTCTCTCTCTCTTTCACATTTGACCTGAGGTAAAATCAAGTGATCTTTTGCTAAACCAAACAAAAAACTATTACAAGAATGTGATCACCTACTGTGCTTTGGATAACCTGTGAAATTTTGGAAACATTTCAATGCCCAGGTGACACCTTAAAAATGCAAGTTCAGCAGGTGTCCTGCTAATGTAGGTACCAATTCAGACCTAGATCCCTTGATGTAGAAGGAGAACCACTTCTCCTACTCTCCTGTGCTCAGGGGAAGTCTTCGGGTCTTGTTAAACTGCCAATTCTTATTGGGTGCAGTGGGGCAAAGACTCTGCACCTGACAAGCTATCAGGAGAGGTTGATTCTACCAGTCTGTAGGGTACACTTACAATAGCAAGGCTGATGGAGGCACATGCGTCTTTGAGAGGATGACCCACTCATGCTAGCATTGCCCTCGGCAGTAACTTGGTCTTGGGTCTGTCATAACCACAGAGAGCCATAGTTGTCCTGGAAAAGAAAGGAGATCATTTGTGTTTGTGACAAAGAAACCAGCTGGGAATCCAGGCTGATTCGTGTTCTTAAATGGGCTTACAAGGGTTCATTTTCTCCCAGCAGGAATCTGCGGAGATGACTCTGTGAATGAGAAGGGCTCTCTTCTCTCTCAGGCTGTCACCAGACGGCCTGCCCACAGACTCAGAATCTGGAGCATTTCCATGCGAAAACTCAAATAGGGGCCTGTGGGTTCTTTCATTAGGGGAAGAGAGGTTCTTGTAGAACCCTCAGCCACTCTGATATGGAAGCAACCAGAGATTCTGGTTTTCCTACCCCATTCTTCACAGGACATATCCCTTATTTCCCAGGATATCATGAAAGACAGATGACTTAAGAAAAAATAGGTATGTATCCCACAGACCAGAAACTCTGGGAATGAAGAGCTATCCCTGATTCTTATAAGGTTTTCCTTTACCTGGTAGCAACTCCACCAGGGGATGAGAATCCATAGATCCTATCAGGTCAGATATCCATGAGAAATGGAAGAATACAGGTCTGGGATGATGAGACATAACTCCCAAGGTGGCCTTTGGAGGGCTGTGATTGTGGGGGATATAAAGTGGGGCCCAACCTCTCACTATCAGGAGGTTCCTTTTCTTCCTCCTGACTGTATGAGAAGTAAAACCTGACCCTAGGATGTCCCTAAGAAGGTGGTGGACTCCTCTCATGCTGACACCAATGTTTATGTATTCACCCCTTTATGGACATTTGTGTTGTTTCCAAGTTTGGGCTCTAACAAGTAAACATGCCATGAACTTATGTGCAGAAAAGTCTTTAAAACAAAAAGTCAGCATTGTAAAACCACTGAGTAGCTATAGAAATAGAAGTTAGAGAGTTACCCTTGAAAGTCTGGTCTCAAGGTCACATGGCCACAGCCCCACCTAGAGGTACAAAAACACCTGCTACTTCAAATAAAGCTGTGTCTGCTGCTTCTCACCCATCAGTCAACACAGTAACAGAACTCAAGGCCCCATCTCTCTTCTACCTCCCCAATTATGAACCAGTGTACCTCAGAAACTCCATTTAGTCCACACCTGGATTCTCAATCACTGGGAGTAGGGGAAAGGTAGCCTTTTACTGTTCAGTTCCTCTGACACACAAAAAATGAGGAATAGATTGCCAGATGCCATAAACAATGCCTAGCATGTCTATGCCCACATGCAAATGGTATTACTTTAGGCGACTTACTCCGTCTCACTAAGCATTAATTCTCTCCTGTGATGTAAAAATATGTTTAGTCTTCTTTTTTGAATTTTAGAAAAAAGCAATGAAAACATTTGAAATTTTTTAAAGGATGAGGGTGATAANACTTATTCTTTATTTCCCAGGATATCATGAAAAGCAAATGGCTTAAGAAAAAACAGGCAGGTATCCCACAGACCAGGAACTCTGGGAATCAAAGTATCCCTGATTTCTATAAGGTCTTTCCTCACCTGGTAGCAACTCTACCAGGAAATGAGAATCCATAGATTCTATCAGGTCAGATATCCATGGGAAAAGGAAGAACACAGGTCTGGGATGATGAGACATAACTCCCAAGGTGGCATTTGGAGGGCTGTGATTGTGGGGGATATAAAGTGGGGCCCAACCTCTCACTATCAGGAGGTTCCTTTTCTTCCTCCTGACTGTATGAGAAGTAAAATCTGAAACTAGGATGTCCCCAAGCAGGTGGTGGCCTCCTCTAATGCTGACACCAATGTTTATGTGTTCGCCCCTTTATGGACATTTGTGTTGTTCCCAAGTTTGGGCTCTCTAAAGTAAATCTGCCATGAACTTATGTACAGAAAAGTCTTCAATGGAAAGAATCAATGTTTGTAAAACCACTGAGTAGCTATAGAAATAGAAGTTAGCCAGTTACCCCTGGAGCCTGGTCTCAAGGTCACAAAGCCACATCACCACCCAGAGGTACAGAATCACCTGCTCCTTCACATAAAGCTGTGTCTGCTGCTTCTCACCCATCAGTCAACACAGTAGAAAGAATAATGGCCCCATCACCCTTCCACCTTCTCAATCATAAACCAGTGTACCTCATAAACTGCATTAATTCACACCTGGATTCCCAAAAACTAGGAGTAGGAGAAAGGTAGCCTTTTGCCATTCAGTTCCTCTGATACAAAAAAAAAAAAAACAAAAAACCCAAAATCGAAGAGTAGATGGCCAGGTGCCAAAGACAATACCTAGCATGTCTGAGCCCACATGCAGGCTTTGTGATTCTCGGTGACTGACTCCACCTCATTAAGCATCAATTCTCTCCTGTGATGTTGAAAAATATGTTTAGCCTTCTTTCTTGGATTTTAGAAAAGAGCAACTAAAACATTTGACATTTTCTAAGGGATGAGGATGATAAGAGATTTTTTGTGTGTGTGTGATGACGTAACTCTTGGCAGGCCTCTGGGTAGTTGCAGAATGAGGGCAGGTCACCAGAAAGACCAAATTCTGGTCAGAAGCTTGGAATTTTCAGCTGTCAAGGTAAGAAATGCTTCAGCCTGCAGAGAATTTTTATGAGTGTCTTTGAGGCAAAAATTACCATAATTGCTCTGAAGAAAAATCTCAATGAATTGAGAAAATGTTCTGAAGAATGGCAATTTTTCATCCTGTTTTATACTGAATGGACAATGCCTGAGGCCTGAAAGTGTACATGAAACTCATTGACAATACACTAGAGAATTTTTGAAAAGAAAATTGCAGAAATCTTTGAGATTGTGTGAAAAGCAAAACAAATAAGCTCATACAAATACTAGGTTAGTTGGTACAGGAGAGTTAGCAGTTAACAGCAAACACAATAACCATAGTAATGAGAAGGTATGCTGTCTCCATTATGGTGCAGTGAGGGGTTTGGACATGAGTAAATTACCCTGACCTTTTCAGATACGTTATGGTAGAGGCAAGAAGAAACCCTCAGGGTAAACTTTGACCTTTCTCAAGAAAGATACTGGTCTAGGACATGACTACCCACACAACCTGCTTTTGGTAAAAAGTTTTAATTTCAAACCCTTCTATTTGGTTATTTTAGGTTTCTGAGTTGGACATGCCACCTTTCAGGCCTCCCCTGAACTTGTCAGTTTCAGTATGTGGCCACTTTTCTGCCCACATTGACACTTTGTGTAATAGTTCAATCTACAGGATACATTGGTGAGCCATCTTTTGGTTCGATAATATTGTCTCAAGTGCTAGGAAGGGATATTTAGGAAGTGTAAGCGTTAGCGTTTGTCTTACTGAATCATAAACCATTGGTGATGCAGGAAGAACTTAACCTTGGATGGAAGTCAAAGCCAAATGTTCTTAAAAGTGAAAAGCAGGTAAATGGGAGACAGTTGGTCCCACAGGCGTTTATTTGAAAAACACTCTTCATCACTTCTAACCTAGAAGCTTTCATGATCTAAGTTTCCCTGTCTCATGTCTCTGTGTTTTGCTTGTATTACATTTACTTATAATTTGAGGGCAAATTATACACCAATCCAGTTTTAAGCATCTGTCTCTGAGAAGTTTTAACCATCTGTCTCTGAGATGGGTTCATATTCACTATGGCCCAACTGTTATTCATTATTAATCGGATATCTGCTAGTTGTACACTTGGAAGATGTAACCTTAAGATTTCTTTGGGGACCAGACTGTGAGAACACAATGTTATAATGTAGAATTCTCATCTAAAAGTTCCACAGGTGGGAAGGACAGTGAGAGTTTCACGAGTACATTTCCTCTGCTTCAGCAGCAGGTGTGGAGGGTCCTGTCTTGTAGTCACTTCAGCTTTCATTTAAATTAATATAGTTAGTAGTCTTTGTTGAGTTATGGTATAAGGACATTCAAACTATTAGATTCTAACATTTATTCTTAAAATCCCTTTCTCAATATTTTTTCCTGTAATCTTCTATGAGCTCTCTTTTCCTTAGATTGTCTCTTTTTACTCACTCAGAAATGACTATCTTATAAGGATAAATGAACTACACTCTTTTTACTTCTCCTAAAACACACACATCCCTGTTCTTCCTATTGCAGTTGCATTTCTTCTAAATTTTAAAATGTTAGCAGAAAGGCAACCGGGCTCAGGGCAGGTTTGCCGAAGGGTAACCAGTAGTGCTTGGATTCTTGACACTGTGCAGGAAGAAATCCCCAAAGTTAGCCCAGGTGATTTTGAGCATTTATGTATTAAAGCTGTGGAGAGTGAATCAAGGATGGGCCTAGAATAAAAAAGGGAGCAGAAGAGAGAATAGGAGGGGCTGCTGTGGTTTTCTTACAGCTTTAAGAGAAAGATGTGAGAGTTCGAGGGTCTGCTGTCTGCTTAAGGCAGAATCACACAAAAGGGGATCTGGGATAAGTTTTAGGGGGTTTTCTGAAACAAGCTACTAGGCCATTGCTCCCCTGGTTGCAAGTCTCATGGGCACCCCTCAGACAATAGAAGAAAGAAATTTACCAAAGAAAAAAGATTTCAGTGTGTATAATTCAAGAAGGCTGCATACCAGTTTCTTTGTCTTGAGGAGATTTATTGCTTTCAAAAGGTAAAAGATCTTGGTAGGATCTCAAAAATATTCATTAACATTTTCAGGTTTGCCGTTTCAGGGTCATGGTCTCTACTAATTTGTCACTATCAAGCCAGGAGATCTAAATTACATGACAAACTACATGGCAGAGGAAGGGCCAGACATATGTCAAGGGGACCTGAAGAAAATGGGAAATATTTTTGCACCTTGTGTCATATTTGGAAAATAGAACATCTGCCACACACTTTATTAGTTACAATAAGAGGCTTCCAGTATTATTATTTACTGCATGAAATCACATTTTTTAAATGATTTTATTTATAGACAGAGGGGGATGGAGGGAGAAAGAGAGGTAGAGAATAATCAATATATGGTGCCTCTTGTGCACCCCTTACTATAGACCTGGCCTGCAACCCAGGCATGTGCCCTGACTAGGGAGGGAATCAAACCACTGACCTTTTGGTTCACAGGCCAGAGCTCAGTCCACTGAGCCACACCAGCCAGGGCTGAAATCACATTTTGAAACACCAAATGTTTTAGCTCATGTACATCTTAAAATACCTATAATTGAGTCCACCATACAAGTAAGATTGGTTTGACTATCATATATGTTTGACATATATATGTTTCTCTGGTTCATAGTTCCCCTGCTTTTGTGTCTCCAGACCCCCTTTTCCTTTTCTGCAGCGGTCCGCTGGAACTGTAAAGAAGAGATTTTGTCGATGTAACAGGAAGCAACAAGAGTTCTCTTGTTGACATAATTTGACTGTTTAATACTGCCCACCTGGCTGCAACATCAGCTGAATGAATTCCTCTTGCTTTCACTGTATCAGCTTCAGAAGTCTTCAAATTCTCATAGTTACCAGTTGTTTCAGTATCTGTATAACATCTAATAATTCTGCAACCTATTTTCTGTCTTTGATGCACTCTTTGAAAATGTTCAGAAGGATTGCTGTTTCTACAACATGTACAGTTGTGAGCTGCACCAAGGGCATAGCTACTATTAGTGCGGATATGGAGAATGCGAGTGTTTGAAAATTGACAAGCTTAAGTTAGAACAATTAATTGAAATTATTGGGAGTTTCTTACTTGGGTAAATAAATTCTTTAGTTGTGTACATCATAGAAATTATTGCCTACTCAATTTGATAATATTCATATGTAAATCACATTAAGTCAGTATTAGCGAGGAACTTCCTGTGAACCTTATTCCTGGAAGCAAAGACATGGTCAGTGGGCAAAACACAATCACGGATGTCTTTATTCTGCAAAGAAGGCAGCAAACTTGCTGTGATAAGACTGTTCCATCAAGCTGAAAACAATAGGTGTGGAAAGTGAGCAACTTACAGAAATGTTCAGTATGATAGGAATTGGGTGGAGATTCAAAAGAAGGAAAACATAAAAAATAGAGGACCCATCAATTTCTTTTCTGTTTGTTTGCATAAAACACCTACAGCAGAAATGACTGTCATGCAGGTAAAGAGCCTTTTGGCTTCTGAGTCTAACTGCTGATGATAATGTCATATAGGTCTATGAAAAACTCTATGTTTTAAGTTAAAACTCCCAAAATATTTTGGTATAAAAAGTTACAAAGTTTATACTTACTGTGTGTCATAATGTGATAAACTTTATATAATTTTTTAGAGATTTTACATCTTACTACTTTTTGGGGATGTGGGAATGGGGCAGTTCCATGAACTGGATCATGTCAGTTTGGCTATATTAGAACAAATAAAAATTGAAAAGATTCTCAGTACAATTGTGACAATATCCACTGAAACCCAGCATCCTCTGAGTTTCTTTCCCTATTTTAAAAGAAGAAAAAATAAGATCCTTCCGAGACTTTGAAGATTAATTATTATCCATTTTTAGATATAAAATGCTCAATCTATTTTACTTGAGGTAAGCAAAATTGAAGCTTATCCTTTGAGTCCTGATGGCTTTTTGTTGCTAGCTGTTGTAACTGGTAAAGTGTGTACTTTTGTAAGTCTTGTAATGTCCTAGAGCATAAAAGTATATCATCCACATACTGGATTAAAGTGAAAACTTTAAGAAATGTAACATTATGTAAATCAGTTTTCAATATCTGGGAGAAATAGGTGAGGCTCTCTGTATATTCCTGGGTCATTTTAGTGGAAGTAAATTAGCAATCTTCAAAAGTGAAGGCAAAGAAATAATGACTTTGCATCATTTTCTTAATGAAATGCTGATCAAGGCACTATGTAAATTTATTGCTGAAAAGTATTTACAGCCCACAGAAATGGCTGATAATAAGGGGCGTGGATTTGGAATCACAGAATATCTGGAAATAACTATTCTATTTATAGCTCTGTGAGTATGTACAAATCTTGGCTTTTAATAGGTTTCTTTACTGGCAAGAGTAGAATTACAGAAACTTCTATACAAATTATTTCTCTGTTTCAAGTAATTTTGTACAATGGGCTTAATTCTAGCGAGTGCATCAGGTCTTAAAGTAAAATGGCAAATGTTAGGCAGAGGCAAAGTATTATCAGTAGTTATTTTAATATGAGTGGCTGATTGATCTTGACTGTATCCATACTTTAAGGGGCTCAAAGTTGTATTAAAATGTCCTGTGAGAAACATTGAGTATCATAATTACATTAGCCAAGATTAAAATGAAGGAGACAATTCTAGAAGCAGCAAGAGATAAGGGGACAGTTACCTACAAAGGAGTGCCCATCAGACTGTCAGCGGATTTCTCAAAAGAGACCTTAGAGGAAGGAAGAGGCTGGAAAGAAGTATTCCAAGTCATGAAATTCAGAGACCTATAGCCAAGATTGCTCTATCCAGCAAAGCTTTCATTTAGAATGGAAGGGCAGATAAAGCGCTTCTCAGATAAGGTCAAATTCAAGGAGTTCATCATCACCAAGCCCTTATTATAGGAAATGTTAAAGGGACTTATCTAAGAAGAAGAAGATAAGAAATATGAACAGTGAAAGGACAGCAAACTCACAGTTATTAACAACCACACCTAAAACAAAAGCAAACTAAGAGGACAGTTAGATTGGGAGCGGAACCATAGAAATAGAGATCACATGGAGGGTTAGCAACAGGGGAGTGGGAGGAAGAGAAGTGGGGAGAAGGTATAGAGAATAAGTAGCATAGATGGTAGGTAGAAAATAGACAGGGGGAGGGCAGGAATACTATGTGAAATACAGAATCTAAAGAACTTGTGACACATGGACATGAACAAAAGGGGGGGAATGGTGGGGGAGGGATGTGCAGGGTGGAGGGGAGTGAAGGGGGGAATAGAACAACTGTAATGGCATAATCAATAAAATATATATTTTAAAAAAGAGAAAAAGAAAGAAAAACATTGAGTATCAAGATTTTTGTTTTCTTCTTGTGAAAATTCCTTTATAGGTATTATTTTTCCAATTGTTTCAGTATTCAAATACATTTCACCCTTCTAGGAAAAAATATGTGGATACAATGAGTTTAAAACAAACCTCTCCCTGTCAGGTATACTGGGGCTGATCAGACCAGGGAAAAAATACGTTGGCTAATAACATTTTATAGTTGAAAGGGGAGAAGTTTTTATTTAAGAACAGTCCATAGGTGAAAAGATATCCCTACCATTTGCACCAAAGCTTTACTTCTAATCAGGTGTTGTTAAGAACAAATAAAGTAGTCCCAGTACCTACAAGGGCCTTAATAATTTCCCCTATTACAGTAATTTTAATTTCTATCTATCTATTAGTAAGGAGAAAGGAAAACACCCTTATAGTCCTCTGAGCAACCATATGCTTGCTTTCATATTTTTATTTTTCTAAATCTTAATTTTAGTTTTCTATAATTATAACCTTATTCTCTTCCTTTACTTCCAGGGGCCACTAGGTATTCATTGGAATAGGTCACAATTACCATGATCTTATATTTTGAGTAGTAAATTAAATTATTCTGCAAACCCATGAGGGTCCTGGAGAAAATCTTTGAAAATTTTAGGTAGATTTTTATATTCTTTTTAGTTTTAGGCATATCTATATAATCCTGGTTGTCCTCTGCCTAAAACTGGCTCTTTTTTTCCCCTGAAGGAAGCTGCTNATTTTTATTTTTCTAAATCTTAATTTTAGTTTTCTATAATTATAACCTTATTCTCTTCCTTTACTTCCAGGGGCCACTAGGTATTCATTGGAATAGGTCACAATTACCATGATCTTATATTTTGAGTAGTAAATTAAATTATTCTGCAAACCCATGAGGGTTCTGGAGAAAATCTTTGAAAATTTTAGGTAGATTTTTATATTCTTTTTAGTTTTAGGCATATCTATATAATCCTGGTTGTCCTTTGCCTAAAACTGGCTCTTTTTTCCCCCTGAAAGAAGCTGCTAGAATTCTGGATTATTTTTGTCTCAATTTCTATTTTCATTTCCTTGAAGTTTATTAGGGAATTGTAGTGGAGGAGATATAAAGGAGATAAAGAAAGGGAAAAAAGAAGGAAGAAAGAGGAAAATTACAGGCGCAAACTAAAATAAAAAAAAAACCTCAGAGAGCACAGGAAACAGTGAAGGAAGTATAAAAGGAGGAGGAATGAGGTGCTAGCATTTGTTAGTCATCGAGGCCTTCTGTAGTTCAGAGACAGTCCCTAAAAGTTGTTGTTATTTTTTAAAGAGAATTTATCTCTTCTCATTTTAGAATCTTCCAATTGTTTGCCATTTACTCAGTTAAATTTGAGAGCTGTCTTTTTAATTTTTGCATGGAAAACTTAATTAGATGTCAAAAGGTTTTTCTGCCCGTCATAAATGGGCACCTACTATATAAAAAACTGTACATTTCTGTAAGTACCTGCAAATAAACTCTTTTTATTTATTGTCTATCTGCCAGCATAGTAATGAAGAGACTGGGGCTGAGAGTATTCAGCCCTGCAGACTTGATTTCTCACATTAATTTATTTTACTTTTCTTTAGATTTTTGCAGAGTGTGAGTAAATTTCCAGGGATATTGCATGGCAGCTTTAAGTGGGCTGCTTATGGGCAGAGCTCCAAGGAGCTGTCATCTCCTGAGTCACATCAAAATCTCCTTTGTGTCTAAGTTTTCCCCCCAGGAGGTAGGTAACCAACTTTATGTGCACATCTTCCTATGATCATTTACTTAATTACTTTTGGGGTGTATTCTCTATGAGGTCCTGCACATTTTGAGGGATTTCCTCAGACACCTGCACAGAGACTCTTAGTCACCTAAGAACACCAGAGACTGGACCTTTAGGGAGGAAGTGCCTTTTGTCTTCGGAGCCAAAGAAGTGCAGTCTCTCATTTATCCAGCAAAATGTTTTGTTCAGACTCTCAAAGAGCAACTCCAATAGAAAGCCAAAGTGAAAAAGCGGTCATCATTTGTTTTTTTGTTTAGTCTTGGTTTTGAATTCTCATTGTCAGCCTGGTTTCTTTCAACGCTTAACATTTAGGTTCACATTGAGGACTTTAGAAAAAGCTCAAAGAAATTTAGGCCTTCTACTTTAAAACAGGGAGGTCCAGAATTCTGATAAAGAACTCCCACAAGCTCTCTTCATACAATTCCAAGAGTTAGTGAGCCACAGTGGGTCCCCAGCTGGTGTCTAGTAAGGTGGTCCTGGGTGGGCTTCCCTGAAATCCTGCCACAATGTGCCAAGTAAATGTTAAAGTAAGAAATGTTTAAACACATAGTGAAATTTTAGCAGTTAATTTTCATGACAGAAACACCATCTCAACAAACCAAAAAAGTACTCCAGAAAATGGCAGTTTTGGACCTCATTTTATACCTTATAGTCAAAGGAAAAATTATAAGGGTTACATAAAAATTATTGGTGATGGATTAGGGAGTCTGGAGAAAGCAAAACAGATGAAATACCTGGGATTGGGTAAAAATTAACACAATAGACATAAGCTTTTTCCATTGATGGGTACATTAGAGCTAGCAGTGAATCAATATGACAACAATAACGATGAAAATATTTTTGGTCTCTGCTCTGGTTGCAGACAACAAAGTTCTGCCACCAGTTGTGGGATTGTGTTGGTGAAGTTAATTTAAGAGCAGGAAACAGATCTACCAACGTTGTGTTTAGCAGGCTACATCCTTCTCTTATTGTCAATGTATCTCTTTCAACCTGTTTTCCTGACATGATCCACCTTTTACTCAAAAGTGCCATATTGTTTTTCTTTTTCCTATTATTTTTTACAGTTTATATTTATATGTGTATTTGTTTTTAGAAAGGGTAGGAAATTAGGAAACACAAGGAGAGAAACATTCACTTGAGAGAGAAATATCAAATAACCCCTCTTATGGACCCTGACAGAGGACCAAACCTGCAACACAGGCCTGTGCCCTGACCTCTGGTCAAACCAGGGACATTTTTTGCTCTGTGTGAAAATGCCCAACAAAATGAGCCTCAGCAGTCAGGTTTCCCTTTATTGTTGAACTAGAGATCTTGACAGCCAACTGTGGGAGCAAAAGATATATTTTTCTCTCATCTTTTTAATTCTTCTTGTTAACCTAATAATCAAGTTCACAGAGACAGATTAACAGGAGACAATGTACAAAGTCCACTAAACTAATGAATATTCTGAAGTGAAAAAATAGAGTCCCAAGGAAGTACTGGGTAGTTAAGACTTATATGAGTTCTGAAGATATAGAAGAAAAATCATTGTGGTTTGAGGCTTCAAACCACACACACACACACACACACACACACACACACACACACCCCAAAGCCATAACATGGAGATTCCATAGCAATTGAGTAGCAAATAAATATTGGCTTAGCATTTCAACGTGAATGTTCCTCCTTGAGTTAGTCCTCCATCTAAATAATTTCTAGGCAGTTAAGAGGGAAGTTCTAAGGGGCTTTTCTGAGTCTCCTGTTTCCTAGTAACAAGAGCAGAATCAATATCCTACAAGGCACATGTGGGGTGGCACCTAGGCCTCCCTTCACAGCAGAGCCCCTAGTCTGATGCTGGTTTAACATGTCTAATTGAAAGCTCAATTCTAGTACAGCTAGACGTTAATTAAAGTCATTATACACCTAAATTATTACAAAACAAATGAAAATACTGACATAATTTTGCCAATGTGAATGTTTCAACTTTTGACTTCTTATTGCAGAAAGTGTAAAAGATACATGTGAATCTGGTAATAAAAATATCCCATGCTTTATTGTTCACAGCCTCCTTTTCCTGTAGAACTTATTTCCTTTAAAGTAACTCAACCTGTGTGTTATCATCTTATCCACAGCTCTTTAGGAAGAACTAGGAGTCCTATGACCCTGGCTCACATCTTAGACTAGTGTTTATGCTATCAGTATTTATGGTTTTTTGCATATTTTGTTGTGTTCTTACATATCCTGATTTTAATTACTATTTTCTGAGCTTGTTGTCACTGGAAAGACTCCAGTTCCATCTCCATTATTGAGAAATTGGGACCAGGAAGTCCCCAGAGGTGTGCCTGTTCAGTTTCAATATCATCCAATTACTTTTATGTTCAATTTGATTTAGTTCCAAAAATACATAAAACATGAATGATCCAGAAGGTCCTGATGTGACTTACAAACACAAATGGGTTCACAAGGGCTCACAGCCTGAGGCAAAGCAGCATGTCTCTGCCATGAGACCGGGCCTGAAGGAGCATGTCTCCGTACCTGAAGATCTAAGAAAGGTCACCTGTAGCCGGTTGGGGAGAATTCTTTTGCCACCTGGGACCCAGGAAGGGTCATTTGGGGCTGATAAGTGTTTCAGCCTGAGGCAAAGAGCATGTCTCTGCCATGAGACTGGATTGAAAGAGAGCAAGTCTCTACCATTGGTTCTGTTTCTGATCAGAAACCCTGTGTACCTGAAGACCTAGTGAAGGTCACCTGTAGCTGGTTGGGGAGGATGCCTTTGCCACCTGGGACCCACGAAGGGTCCTTGGGGCTGATGAGTGTTTCAGCCTGAGGCAAAGAGCATGTCTCTGCCATGAGACCGGGCCTGAAGGAGCATGTCTCCATACCTGAAGACCTAGTTAAGGTCACTGTACCTGGTTGGGGAGGATGCCTTTGCCACCTGGGACCCACGAAGGGTCATTTGGGGCTGATAAGTGCTTCAGCCTGAGGCAAAGCAGCATGTCTCTGACAAGAGACTGGGCTTGAAGGAGCATGTCCCTGTGAGGCAACAGTGGATGCGCTGGTGCAAGAGAATGCCTCTACCTGCGTATTTTTTCAGAACTCTGTGTTCCAGATTTTGCTCTGTATCTGCTCTGAAAAGGAAATTGAAGGTTCCAGAAAAGGTTGAAACTTCATACTCTGTAAGAAAGTGAATAAGGAAAAGGATTTTCCATTATGCTTTGTATTTTTCTCCCTACCTGATCCCTCTACAATTTGGCACTCTGAAGGAATGAATGATGACATAAGGGTTCTTTGCATAAAACCAATAAGACCAGTCATTAATAGTGGTTTTGTTAACCAAGACTTTGAGTGGAATGTCACGCCTGAAGGAGGCAAGTATGGGTTCTGGTCGTCACCAGAAGGCCCTGAGGAACTGGGATTGACTTGCGAAGCTAGCAAAAGCCCACGAGAAAAGCCTGGTACTTTGGTTGGTTATGTGGTTCGTGCCAGTCTTTCTGGGGAAGGAACGAAGGTTGTCTTCCTGAAAGATGGCTAAAAGGAACCTCTAGGCACAATAGAGGCTCAAAGATTTGAGTGAAATGACTAGTACAGGCGAAGCCAGATGGCAGATGTGTGGCTCTGCTTCTGTGCCCCGACGGGCGGACTGAGAAGTCAATCTAAGGGTTCCCTTTGTGAGTTCCAGCAAAGCGGACTTAAGGATCATAAGCGATCCTTGGTGTGTTTATGCAAAAGAACAGGCAAAATCAAAAGCGGGACCCAAAGTAGTCCCTGTAATAACAATGAGGGTGATCTTAAGGAGAAAAATTGTAGTTCAAGGAAAATCACAACGCTCAGTATTGGACATCAGAATGGCACAGCTAACTGTTTTGAAAGTTTTTCATTAAAGAGTTGAAACCAGGTTTGTGATGTCACCGAAGATGTACAATTTATAGGTGCAAAGGACCTGTCAAACTGCCACTGTTAAATGTTATTGCAGGAAGGACCTTGCAATGTAATGTCTTCCCAAAAGACAGTCTCACAGGCACAGAGACTGGTTTGGGGATTGTTATGTAAATTAACCTGTGTATTCTTCTGTTTTCATAGGGCGTATGCCTATGACCTGCTTATGCCTATGAGTGATTGGTTGCAATATAGGCCTCATTTAAGGAGCCCATCTTCATCAATACCCCCCCTGAGACTCAACGGTTTGGCTGAACTAAGTAGTTGGATTGGTGAAGGGCTGGGGTGGTCTGTGGGTTTCACTTTAGAACTGACTTTTCCTTTTCTGTCTTGATGGCTTGGACAGAAAGGGCTCAGAAATCTGAAAGGAGGGAAATCTTAACGTATTCCCCTCAGCCTGAGTGAAGTATAGTGGGCCACAAGAGTCTTGGATAGGTGTAGCATGCCTTGTACACCTTCCACTAGATAAGCCATTCTTTACTGAAGTCCCTGCCTTTGTTATTTAATGGTTATGATTTAATTGTGCTTCCAATTTCTTGCCTAATCTGTACCCTCCTGAAGATGACCTGACCAGAAGGCCAACGGTCCAGTAATGCCAGCCTTTGGACACCAAGCCCGCGACTTCCTGGTGACAGCCAACTGACCAGGATCCTGTAAGTTCCTTCCCCTCAGAGGAAGGACTCCCTCTGTGCTGCACCACCCTCCCTTTCAGGACACCCCTGACCCAGGGGTAGGTAGGACAACCTACCTAGCAGGGGTAGGTAGGACAATCATGTCCAGCTGGAAGCAGTTACAAGAAGATGAGACCATCATCCATTTTCCTTTATATGATTATAAAGTGGGTGTAAATCTAAGAGGAGGGATTGATACAGGGTGCAGCCAGCGGCGGGGGGGGGGGGGGGGGNCCAGAACTCAAAGTGTACAGGAATATTGGAGGAAATATTAAGATGTCCTCCCCCCCCTCCAGGTGTCAGTTGGGGGAAGGGACGAATGGAGCAGGACCATTGAGAGTTGTTTTGCATAGCAACAGTTTTGCAGCTAACCTCTAGAATGGTCATTTAACATATCTATAACCTTTAACTGATTTCATAGATATGTTAAATAGCTATGGCCAAGTTTTGGGCCAGGGAGAAGTGAGTGGCTGCTACCCAGGCTGAAATTGGGGGCTGCTTCTCTGAGAGAGGGCCTGTGAGAGAGGCATGTGGCTTTAGCAGAGTGAGGACCCCCTCTTGGCCAGGTGAAAGGGAAGACCATGCAGCTTTGCCAGAATGGAGATCCCTGCGGCCAGGTGAAGAAGAAAGATGCGCTTTTGGTGGAGTGCGGCTTTGGTAGAAGAAGCCCACGCGGCTTTGGGGTGCTCCTTTTGGCCAAGTGGCCTGGAAAGCAGGAGAGACTTTGACTGGAACTTGGTACAAAGAACTCTTGCCAGTGAAAGGTGCCGCATGGCTTTGGATTAATTGGAGATCCTGCCTAGACAGGTGACACAGCCCACAGTGCCAGCGACCTAAAAAATGGACATGTGCTCTTTTCCTGATTTACGGTACCCAGAGTTGGGACAGTGGGAGAAGGGAGCGCTCTGTGTGTGTGTGTGTGTGTGTGTGTGTGTGTAGGTGTATACCCTAAAGGACTTTGATATTTTAAGGAAGGCATTAGGCCTGAATAGCATTAAATAAATATTTTGTTTCCTTTTACAAATCTCTGGCATTGAGAGATGTCTTTCCAATTGGCGGCGGACAGAAGAACCCAATAGATATTAGCATACCGTCCTTGGGAGGAGCCCCTGTTTTCTGAAGCAGTTTTTGGCATCCCTCAGCAGGCCAAGTATTGCCCCCCCCTTGAACCCTTGTTCGGTAACAGTGTCTCCTCAGTTCACTCAGATTAAAGGGAAGGTTCTAGCAGATGGCTTCATCATTTCTGACTTCATGTACTCTCATCATCTGATCTTTGTGCCCCAATAAGTTCACATCCTCTGTGCTGAGCCAAGACATTTGAATTGAACAAAGTAAATTACCCCAAGTGTGTCTTATTTCATTCTAACATACAGTCACACATTATTGTTGTCACTTTGTTTGGATTATTCTGTGACTCCCCCTTCAGCATGACAGGTCTCTAAGGACTGAGATTTTGTCTGTTTTACTTGTAGTGATTAGAAGACTGTCAGGGAGATGAGGAGGAGAGGATCAGTCTTCTTTGACAAATGAGTAAAAATGTAATAAAGGTTAAAAGGGTAAAACATGGAACATTATTATGTCACATAACTGTAATTCTGACATAGATGAAGATGAGTTAAAGTTTTTTTTTTTTATAGAGAAGCCTCTAATAGAAAATGAGCCCATGAACAGCTAGAGCTCATGAGGGGGCAGGAATGAGAGGTCCAGGAAGAGGAGACAGCATATGCAATGGTAAGGATGTAGGCAAGTGCAGTGAAGAAAGTTAATTCTGCTGACTCATTTTGGTGATGAAGTGAGGTAATATGCCTGAGGTACCCAGTACACAGTCAGTACTAAACAGTGGCCAGTGTTGTCAGTATGGAATTCCTCTGAGTACTCATTGTGGGTCTGCCTGCTTGGAATGAGGAATAATGGGAAAACAATAGGCTCCTTTCCTGACCAAAAGGGCAATTCATGATATTACAGCTGATTGGTTACAGCTGGAATGATGTCTCTGTGACAGACTAAAAACCACACATATGTAAAATTTCCAACATGATGACTGTTGGCATCGGCATACTCCATGTGAATCCATTTCACCCACAATTTTCTCACATGCCTTTGTAACCTCATCCTCTGCTCCCCACCCAACCCCCAGAGTTTGCAGGCAAACACTTCTTTTCTTTCTTTCTCAATAGATAAGTCTGCATTTCTGATTTTTTTAAGGTGGTTTTGTTACACTGTTTGTTTTTTTTTAAATATTTTTATTTATTTATATTTTTAGAGGGGAAGGGAAGGAGAGAGGAAAGAAACATCAATGTATGGTTGCTTCTCGTGCATCCCCTGCAAGGAACTGGCCCCTGCCGGAAACTGGCCTGCAACCCAAGCATGTGCCCTGACTGGGAATCGAACCGCGATCGTCTGGTTCGCAGGCCCGTGCTCAACCCACTGAACTACACCAGCCAGGGCTGCATTTCTGATTTTTATATAAATAAAATCATGTAGTATTTTCTCTTTTCAAGATGATTTCTTTAATTCAACATAATTATTTTATGACATAAAATTTACACAATAAATTTAATCACTTCAAAGTGAACAGTTCAGTGGCATTTCCTGTAGTCACAATGTTGGGTAGCCATCATGTCTACCCAGTTCCGATTTTAATCACATAAAACATTGTACTCATTGAGAGATTGCTCCCCATTACCCCATACCCTATCTCCTGGAAAGTACCAGTCTTAATTCTGTCTTTGCTCTCTCTTCATTTTCTGTCCCATACACCCTGTATAAGGACTCTGCCAGGTTGGCTGTCACTCATCTTGATGTCAGGAAAATTATCTGAGTCTTTAAAACATTCTTCCACCACTGTGTCTTACTACCATGCTCATTTTTGCCAACCTTGGAGAATGGCACCTTTACTTCAGCACATGAGCTCCAGGTGTGCCTCTCTCAACAGGTAGGTCAGACCCTCACTCATATTATTAAGTTTCATTCTGAGCCTCCAAAATAAACCCTCTGAATGGCATCTTTAGAGCCACTGGAATCCAGAAAATGCCTAATACCCTATTATCCCCCAGGCTTCACAATTTCTTATCTGTCTCTGGGCAGACCCTGTTCCTCCATAGCTTCACTCTGTGTTCACCTCTGCTCACACACTGTCCAGCTCTCACCAGGTCGACAAGGGTCTCAGCCACATATACCAGAGGCCACAGGGAGCAGGACAGGAAATGAAACCAGAGCAGAGATGTATTTCCCATTTCCCAGGTTCTGGACACAGGCTCTTTAAAGACAGGATGTGGAGTTTGTAAAAGAGCAAAGAAACCAAGGAACGAGAACAGTCATGTCTGCTCTGAACTGCAGATCAAAAGGGCTTCAATGAAGCTCATTCAGTGCAGGCCTGTGTGGCTGATGTAACAGAGACCTGTATGTTTACTAGAGTTTTTGAGTTTTATGATACTATATCTTTTAGAATCTTTGTGATATTGTTGCTTGTGATGCAGTGACAGTGTATGTCAAATGAGTACCCTGTTGATGCTAAGGTCACTGTGGAAATGTGCCCTTTCATGTTGACATGACTTCTGGAATTCTGAGCAAATGCTGCTTTGACCCAATCTGGGGCTCCAGAAGAATGTGGCAAGTAATGTCATCTTTGGCTGTGAATATCAAGTCATAAAAGAGTCAAGACTACTGCAAATCTTTACTTAAAAAATTAGTGAGATTAGGAAAAACTGGGGAAATTTTAAAATGTGTTAATGATTGACATTCTTAATAACGTGACATGATTAGCTAGTTACAAGGAGGTTATGTTAAGTAAGATATGTATCAAATAAGTTTAAAAATAAAAGTAAGCCTGTATTAAACACCATGTGTTAGGCCAGTGAAATGAAACTCAACACCCCTGATTCAAAGTCTGGAGCTATTTTAAGAACAGAAGGAACCACGGGCATCTCTGTTTGCTAATTGACTTTACACAAAAGAAAAGCAAAACTTTTCATAAAATTCTGAGACTAGGCCCTTTTATGTTTTGACTGTAAAAGTCCCCATCAAAAGTAGGCTTCTATTCTTCCTCAGACTTAGGACACAGGAGCACCTGGAAGATTAAAATTCAAAGTAATGGGTCCAGGTATTTGAGACAGATATTCTTTGGTTCTTAACACTGGCAAGAAGCTTTCAAAAACACTTGTGTATGTTTCAAAAGACCAGATAGAGGATCATCAATCACCAAAATGCAATTATATTCTTAACCGGATGGTCTAAACTGTGGTACTACACAGCAATGGAATACTATGCAGCAGAAAGAGGGAGCTTCTAGCCTTTGAGACAGCATGGATGGAACTGGAGAGCATTGTGCTATGTAAAGCAAGCCAGGTGGTGAAACAGAAATACCATATGATCTTACTTATAAGTGGAACCTAATCAACAAAGCAAACAAGAAAGTAGAATACAACCAGAGACATTGAAATAAATAGTATTCTTACAGTAACCAGAGAGGAGGGGGAGAGGGATAATAGGGGGTAATACAGGGGGTTGGGGGTAGGGGTGTGGCAGGAGCATCAAGGAACATGTATGAAAGACACATGGGAAAAGCCAAAGAGGATGGATTGGAGGGTGGAAGGTGGAGATATGTGAGGCATGAGGGGTTTAGTGTTAGAAAATGGAGACAGTTGTACTTGAACAATGATAAGAAAAGAACAGTAAAAAAAAAAAGAGAGAAAGTAAATATTCCTCAGAAACATTATTTTAATGGCTACTTAGCATTTCGTCATAGTTTTGCCATTATATTACTAAATTTAGTAGTGGCTATAAAGGGTAAGTTAATATCACAAAACATAAGTTATAATTGATAGTATAAAAATCCTAACCATAATTATAAATTAACTGTTGTTGGTTTAAAAAAAGAGTTTGGTGGTCTTCCCTCTTCTTGAATATTTTGGCATAGTCGGAGGAGAGGGGTACCTCTTCTTTAAATGTTTTGTAAAATTCTCCTGCGAAAACATCCACTCTAGGGATTTTATGTGCTGAGAGTTTTTCGATTACTGCTTCGATTTCACCAGTTGTTATCAGTCTGTTCAGGCTTTCTGCTTCTTCTTGATTCAGTTTTGGAAGATTATTTTTTCTAGAAATTTTTCACTTCACTCAAACAGTCTAGATTTTTTAATCTTCTTTCAAAGTTCCTGCATCTAGTATCTCCAATGCCCTGACCTGTCCTTACCTTAGGGAGTTTTAAGTGAGGTGTGAGAGTAGAAGCAAATCCCTCAGAGTACTGGGCATGAAGATATCATAGGAGATAAAAAACACAGCTGTGGGGGCAACTTTTCCTGCAGGCCCCCCCCCCACACGGGAGCCACGGATGAAAGTAAACACTACCAAGGTGTGATCTGCTTGGGTAGGAAAAATGGCCAATCCCTCAAAGGGGAAGGGCCAAGAGCCCCCTGCTCAAGGGTTTTTTATTGGGTTTGTTTGCAGAAGAATACAGGTAAGGATCAAACAATAGATAGCATTCAAAGAACCATGAGGGCTTATTTTCAGTCAGGGTCAGATAGCTAACAAGCCATAAAACCTTGAGGAACAAACTTCTTGCTTGGATCCTTATAATTTAAATGAGAGCATTCTAAACAAAGCAGGTTTCACAGGATTTTTACATATTCTTTCTTATGCCTGATTTACCCCAGATACCTGCCCTTTCCAGCACAGGGCTGCACTGCCTTCTCCATCATAGATTTTTAGGCTTAAATGGATTAGAGCCAGGCAGCACTTCTCCCAGACAGAAATGGGGACTCAGGCTATGTCACAATAGCCAGGGAGACGATGGTCCGTCCATTGCTCCCTCTTTGTCTCAGCCACCTGTGTCCTTCCATGATGGCCTCCCAAGTGATTGTGTCAGGCCTAGGTTGCTTCTTTCTGAGGGGTCGTACCTGCCATGGACATGGACTATGCTTTGGGGGCAGGGGAAGAAGCAGAAGCAGCACTTGCTGCCTGAGACAAGCTTTGTCTCTGGTTGCCCACATTCCGAAGGTCACTCACTTAGCCATAGGAGGCGGTTACAATTCCTGAAACCAGGCAGGGAGGTTCCTAACATACAGTCACTGCTTCATTCAAAATCCACACTCTAGCAACAAAAATGATAGTTTTCAAGATTAGTATTGTTAAACTGTCCATACTACACAAAACTACAAATTCAATATAACACATTGTAATTCTAATGGCACTTTCTAAAGTAATAAAAATATTGTTCTTAATTCACATGATATTTCAAGACACCCTGTGGAGCCAAAACAATCTTTCTTTAAAGTACATTTTATTGATTATGCTAATACAGTTGTCCTCTTTTTTCTCTCCTTTGTTGCCCCCACTCTGCACCCCATTTCCACCAGCCTTTCCCCCTCCTTAGTTCATGGCCATGGGTCATATGAGTAAGTTCTTTGGCTTCTCCATTCCCTATACTATTCTTAACCTCCCCCTATTTGTTTTCTACCAACCCTTTATGCTTCTTAATTCCTATACCTTTACCCCGTTCTCACCCCTCACCCTACCCACTGATAACCTTCCATGTGATCTCCATTTCTGTGATTCTGTTCCTGTTTTAGATGTTTGCTTAGTTTTCATTTTTATTGTATAGGTTCAGGATACCTGATTTACCTGATAGTGGTGTTTGTTGACATTTTACTGTTCACAGTTTTGATCTTCTTCATTTTCTTAGATAAGCCCCTTTAACATCTGTTATAGCCAGGGCTTGCTGAAGATGAACTCCTTGAACTTGACCTGATCTAGGTAGCACTTTATCTGCTTTTTCATTCTAAATGGTAGCTTGGCTGGATGGAGTAATCTTGGATGTAGGTCTTTGCCTTTCGTGAGTTCAAATACTTATTTCCAGCCCCTTCTTGACTTCAAGATTTCACTTGAGAAATCAGCTTATATAGTCTTATGGGAACACCTTTGTAGGTAACTGTGTCATTTTCTCTTGCTGCTTTTAAGATTCTCTCCTTATATATCTTTTGTGTTAGGTAATGTGATTATGATATGCTGTGGTGTTTGCTTCCTTGGGTCCACCTTCTTAAGGACTCTCTGACCATCCTGGACTTTCTAAAAGTCTATTTCCTTTTCCAGATTAGGGAAATTCTCCTTCATTATGTTTTCAAATAAGTTTTAAACTTCTTGCTCTTCCTCTTCTTCTGGCACCCCTTCCTTTGGGATGTTGGGACTTTAAAAGTTGTTCGCTAGGTCCCTAAGCCTCACCTCATTTTTTTGAATTCTTGTTTCATTCTGCTCTGATTGAATGTTTGTTTCTTCCTTCTGCTCCAAATCATTGATTTGAGTCCTGCTTTCCTTCCCTTCATGGTTGATTCCCTCTATATTTTTTTCTTATTTCACTTTTTATAGCTTTCACTTTTCCCTTTATTTTGCAAACAAACCCAACCATTTTCATGAGCATCCTGATTACTAGTGTGTTGAACTCTGTATCTGGATCTGTTGGATAACTCTTTGTTGCTTAGTTGTTTTTCTGGAGCTTTGATCTCTTCTTTAATTTGGGCCACATTTCTTTGTCTTGGTGTACCTGTTATGTTGTAATGGGCAGAGAATTAGGTATTTTCCAGGTGGGGCAACTCATGTTGACATGTTGTGGTGCATTCTGGATGAATGTTTTTTCTTTAACTTCTTGGTTGTCAGACTTCCATACAGTTCCATTTTGTGGCAATCCTGGTTGTCTTATTTTTTTAAACTTGTCATTGTTCTTTTGACTGTGCAGGTAGCGAAATGTATTTACCTATGCTCCCCTCTGGGCCAAAAAAGATAATTCTTTTCACTTTCACAGCCTAGTATCATTCCATTCTGTAAATGTCCTATAGTTGCTTTATCCATTCACCTATTGATGAATACTTACTTGGGCTGCTTCTTTACCTTGGAAAATAAATATAACATGAAAGAAACATAAGGATATTTATATTCTTTTTTAAAAATATTTTATTTATTTATCTTTAGAGGGGAAGGGAAGGAGAGAGGGAGAGAAACATCAATGTATGGTTGCCTTTCGTGCTTCCCCTGCTGGGAGTTGGCCTGCAGGAAACTGGCCTGCAACCCAGGCATGTGCCATGACAGAATCAAACTGCGATCGTCTGATTCGCAGGCCCGCACTCAATCCACTGAGCTATACCAGCCAGGGCTTATATTCTTTCAAATTAGTGTTTTGGGTGTCTGGGTGGGATGGCAATTATCCCAGGTGTGGGATGGCAACTTAATGTGGTTTTAATGTGCATTTCTCTGATGACTAGTGCTGTTGAGCATCTTTTCATATGTGTATTGGCCAACTCTATGTCCCTCTTTGGAGAAGGGTCTGTTCAGGTCCTTTACCCATTTTTAATTGGTTTGTCCATTTTATTCTTGGTGTTGAGTTTTGTATGTCCTTTATAAATTTTTTAATAAATTTAAAACAAGATTTTATTTATTATTTATCATTAGAGGGGAAGGGAAGGAGAGAGGGAGAGAAATATCAACGTATGGTTGCCTCTGGTGTGTCCCCTGCTGGGAACTGGCCTGCAACCCAGGCATGTGCCCTGACTGGGAATTGAACTGCGATCGTCTGGTTCGCAGGCCCGTGCCCAATCCACTGAGCTACACCAGCCAGGGCCCAGCTGTTTCTGTCCTGTATTATTTCTTTCTTTCTACTCACTTTGGCCTGTGTTTGTTTTTGTTTCTCAAGTACTTTTAAGTGTGAGATAAGATTATCTACATAAGCTTCTTCTCTCTCTCTCTCTCTTTTTTTCCACAGTCCTGTAATGTCATGAATTTCTTTCTTAGAATCACTTTCCCAGTGTCCGACTGATTTTGGGCATTTGATTCCCATTTTCATTTGTTTCAGGGTATCTTTTGATTTCTTCCTTGATGTCATTGTTGTCCCTTTCATTGTTTAATAATGTTATTTAGCTTCCATATCTTTGGATGTTTTTCAGTGTTCTTGTGATGGATTTCTAGATTCATAGCATTGTAGTCAGAGAAGATGCTTGGTACAATTTAAGTCTTCTTAAATTTATTAAACCTTGCTTTGTGTCCCAACATGTGGTCTGTCTTAGAAAATGTTCCATGTGCACTTGAAACATATGTATATTATGCTGCTTTAGAGTGAAATTCTCTGAAGATATCAATGAAATTCATTTGATGTACTGTGTCATTTAAGGCCACTGCCTCCTTGATTTTCTGCCTGGAAGATCTATTCCTTGAGGTCAGTGGGATGTCAAAATCCCCAAGTATGACAGTATTTCTGTCAAAATCTCCTTTTATGTCCACCAAGATTTGCTTTATAAATTTAGGTGTTCCTACTTTGGGTGCATAAATGTTTATTAGGATTGTATCTTCTTGTTTCATTGTTCCCTTTATCATTATGTAGTCTTTGTTTCTTACTATAACCTTGGATTTAAAGTCTATTGTATTGGTTATACATACTGTTATGCCAGATTTTTTTCTTTTCTATTACTAATACATATATTTTTCCAACCCTGTATTTTTAATTTGAGTGTATCTTTCGATCTGAGATGGGTCCCTTGGAGTCAGCATATATATGGGTTTTGTTTTCTGATCCATTCAGTCACCTGCTGTTTCTTGGTTGCAGCATTTAAGCCATTTACATTTAAGGAGATTATTGATAGATACACGTGTAGTGGCATTTCATTGTTAGACTGGTTTTCTTTGGTTTTGTTTTCTTTCTCTTTTTCTTCTTCCTCTTAAAGCAAGTCCTTTAGTATTTGTTGCAGTACTGGTTTGTTGTTAATAAAGTCCTTTAGTATTCCTTGTCTGGGAAGCTGCTTATTTCTCCTTCAATTTTAAATGATGACCTCATTGGGTAAAGTAGCCTTGGTAGTTGGTTCTTGCATTTTATCACCTTGAATATTTCATGCCATTCCTTAGGGCTTGGAGTGTTTTTGTGGAGTAATCTGATGCCAGTGTAATTGGTACTCTCTTGCAGGTAACTCCCTACTTTTCTCTATTGGTTTTTAGGGTCCCCTCTTTGTCTTTAAGCCTTGTCATTTTAATTATGATGTGTCTTGGTGTGGGCCTCTTTAGGTCCAATTTGTTTGGGACTCTCCAAGCTTTCTTGAGTAGTGTGAATTTTTCTTTCACTATATTAAGTTTTCAGTCCATTATTACTTCAAATAGTTCTCGGTACCTTGCTCAGTCTCTTCTCCTTCTACTATTCCCCTGAGGTTGATGTGATGTTACATGATGTTCAAAATGTTTTTTAAGCTCTCTTCATTTGTTATAATTCTTTTTTTCTTTTTGGTGTCCCACATTGGGCTTTTTGTATCTTGTCTTCCAAAACACTGATTCTATTATCTGCGTGATGCATACTGTTTATTTCTTCCAGTTTATTATTTATCTCAGACACTGCATTCTTTATTTATTCTTTTTTAAAAGATTGTATTTATTTATTTAACTTTAGGGAGAGGGGAAGAGAAGCAGAGAAACTCAATATGTAGTTCCTTCTCACACACCCCCTACTGGGGACCCAGACATGTGACCTGACTGGGATGAAGCAAGCAATTCTTTGGTTGGCTTCATTCCACTCAATCCACTGAGCCACACCAGCCAGGTCTGCATTCTTTATTCCTGACTGGTCCTTCTTTATGATATCTATGTCTATTTTCATGCTGATGAATATCCATATAATCACTAATCTAAGGTCTGATTTTGATAAACCGCTTACCTACATTTCATCCAATTCTTCTTGAGAATTCTCTTCTTTTTGCATTTGGGATCTGTTTCTTTGTCTTCCCATGGTGGCTGCTTCTGTGAGTTTTCTGCCTTAAATTTTGAACTAATCAGCCCTTAAAGGGATTGGTTTGTTAATCCAATCAAGCTGTAATTGCAGTCAGGTTTAAGCAACAAAGGGTGGGGCACAGTAATTCTTGAGGGTAAGGCTACTGCTTCTTCTCTGGCTGATGCCATGTGGACAACACTGCTTTGCCTAAGAAAGAAGGCTTCTACTCTGTGGGGAATGACACTGCATGGGGATTCTGGTAGCCATTTCTTCAGCTCCCCCTAGAGGCATCAGCCCTGAGACTCTCGTCCAGGATGCTAGTCCACTCTGCCAGAGCCCAGGGTAAGTGAAGGGAAATTAACTTGTGTTTTTTGGCCCTTTAAGAGGCTCCCTGCATCTCTAGCTAGTTATACCTGTCAGACAGAGACTCTGCTATTTGTCCCAGCTGAATGTTTTCTACATTTCTTTCCACCATTGGTGCTTTAGGCTAGGTTCCATGCTTGGGGGTTAGACTCCACACTTCTCAGGGGAACTCCCTGGCCACTGAAATATCCCTCCAAAACTTCATTTCCACCCCTGGGAGCCCAGCCAGCCCTCTTGCATCTCCTATGCACTCTCTCCCAGCTACTTTGTCCTGAAGTGATTTCTTCTGTCTCTCCATGGTTATAAGTGTTCTTAACAGCTAGTGTTCAGCTGGTGCTGAGCTACATTTTGAAAATCCTGTCTAGTGGTGTATAATTGTCTTTGTTGATAAATGTTTTACATAAAGCGAAAGCCTCAAGAAATAATTTTTAAAAATATTTCATAATGGTAAAACACACATAATGTAAAGTTACTATTTTAACCCTTTTAAGGCATAATGCAATAGTACTAAATACATTCACATTGCTGTGCAGCCATCATTATACTTCATCATTTTGCCATTCCCATCAACAGTGCATAGGCATGCTGACCTGCCCACACTATCACCCATACTTGTAATGTTATAGTTCTTGCTAATGGTTACTTTAGTGGGTGTGAGATGGAATCTTGCTGTATTTTTAAATTTTTTCTACTTGAAGTATTGTTGACTTACAATATTCTATTACTTTCAGGTGGAGAACATAGTGATTCATATTTATATAAATGACAAGGTAATCACCTTGAGAGGCCTAGTTAGCCTCTGTCACTCTAGAAATTATCACAATATTATTGACTAAGTTCTCTGAACACTAGCTGTTTGGTACATTCCACAGACATATTTATTTCATAAGTGGAAGTTTGCCCCTTTTAATTTCTTTCACCTATTTTTAATATCATTTTATTCACACATTTCTGGAATCTAACAATTTCTTTTTGTATATATACGTCTGTTTTTATTTTGTTTTGTTCATTTGCCTGTCTTTTAGATTTGGCCTACATTAACATTATACAGTATTTGTCCATGTCCACAGGTGTGCTGATGGGTAGAGATGACTGGGAAAGCAAGGGTGGCATCACTAATAATGACAAGATTTTAGACCTTAGCATAGAAAGATGGACTTGACTTTGACTGAAAAAGGAGAGTCTGAGGTTAGGTTGAGAGTTTGGGAAAATAAAGATCTTCTTTTTACACATGTTACATTAGGGGTACCCTAATATGACTAAAATAGATACCCCAGGATGGCTTAACTCATTTGCTATAAAACTCATTGGAAAATAGAAAGAAACTTGAGATGCTGAGCAGAATGATTCCCAAATGTCTAAAAACAAATTCAGCGTGAGAGTTCTGTAAGATGGAACTGGTTTTATGAGATGTGTGCTGTGCCTCTCTTGGCATTCAGGGCCTCGGAGATGGTGGGTCCTAGACTGTTGCTACAGAGTCTGCAGAGGAGCTGTGGCCAGAGACTAGTGCAGTGTGTCCATTTCACAGGCAGTAGCAGTTGAGTTTTAGTGAGGTACATATTTGGCCCTATTTTGAAGACTGTTCTGGAAGCTCCAACTTCAAACTGCTTCCAAATATATGAGTCACATATTAGTTAAATAAATACTACTGTTCTTTCTTTATTCTTGTTCAATTATAGTTGTCCCATTTTTCCCCCTTTACCCTCCTGTCACCTGACTCAGCCTGACAACCCACCTTCAGTCCTCCCTCCAGTTGCTTTTGTCCTTGGGTCTGTTATACCTGTTCCTTGATGGCTCTTCTTCTTTCACCTATTACCCTCCCCCTCCCCTCTGGTTACTCTCAGTTTGTTCTTTATTCTTTAAACAGCTCCCCCAGATGGAACCACAGGCTTTTCTCAATAACCTTCTTTGTAGTTCCTTAATATTTTTCAAAACTTTTAGGTGTTATGTAATTCAAGGTCTTCTCTCCTGGAAGATGAGGACTCAGCTGTTTTTTATTTTTATTGCCAAGACACACACACTTGCACATTACACACACATTCTTTTCATGTTGTGTCTGTAATATTTTTCTAAAGGCAAATATTTAGTGCAGTTTTCTGTCTCTTTAGTAATATTCATATTTCAGCAAACTAGTACTTTTTTAAAAATTTAAATCTCTGAAGTATCTCAGTGATGGAGAACCATCCTTCTGTGAGATACAGATGTGGGAGAGGTGTGGTCCAGCTCATTAGATACTTGTAATGACAAATATAGAGTGAAAAAGTAAAAATTCCTCCACATGCCTTCTCAGTCCCTGCAGGTTTCCTTGTGTTGATATCTGAAGGTCACATTGCAAATTGCATTCTCCAAAGACATCAAACCATCTATTTTCAAACCAGGGTCACTCCTTGAAGCAGAACCAGAAAAAATAAGTACCAAATGAAAATGCAGGGCTTTTTATTCAAAATCATTAAGAATTTTATGACAGCAAAAGCATAAATTGCACCTACTACAAGCTATTCTAAGTGACTTCACTGACTACAAGACTATGCAGCTGGACTTTTGTAGCACTAGAAATGGATGTGTTGAACAACCAAGACACTTCTATCCCAAAACTGTCATAAAAACATCTACAGACCTACAATTAATGTAATCCTTAATAGTGAAACTAGATGCCTTCCCTCTAAAGATACCCAAAAGCAGTTTCTTAAATTCCTTAGACATAGTTTCTCAAAGATAAAAATGTATTCTTGCTAATGTTGTTGCTCTAGAGACAATGACATCAGTGATGACAGTGGCACCAGTGACGGGATCAGCTCTAGTGATCAGAAGTTGAAGTGAAGCTTGATCTCTAGGGGTATTCACATCTGTGACCACTCAGTTATCTGCTACATCTATGAGACTTTCATGGCTACGATAGTCTGGGACATTCTGATGTTACTGTCCAGAGTAACCAACAAGTGGCTGTGCTTGACCACTCCAGCACTGTGGCCTGTCACATAGCTCTTCTGGGTAGAATCACAGGCAGTCCACTCTGACTGCAAGAAAAAGGATCCATTCACTTTCAGTTTATCCTGGCCCTTAATCCTACCCCTCACATGCACACTCCATCAGCCACCTCCTTGGTTGTCCCCAGGCTCCTAGTCCAACTTTGTCCTCGACACACCAACTTTCTGGTTGGCATGGTTGGCTTGTTGACTCAGCTGAGTGATGTCTTGACATATAAGGGTAAAATTCAGTTTTTTGCAGCCTCCCAGGCCATGTAATAACTGCAGTCCTCAGAGCTTGCTATGAAAGACACCTGCACATATCTCTACTGGGCCAGAAGTAGAAACTGAACACTTCTGTCTTCCAATTTGGTTTTCACCCCAAAGGCTGCCTTGTGGTCCCCAACTTCTTTAGTCAACTTTCCCACCCCTTTTGTAGTCTGACTACCCTGCACTCCAGCTACTTTCCAGAAGCAAGTCCCCAAACTTCCTTTGCATGTATTCAAGGTGTCCCCTTCCTACAACACATTATTGCCTTCCACACACCTAGCACTCCACAGAATGCTTATTTTCATCTCCCACTTGTCTCATGTCTCCTATCAACTCATACATCTGATGCTTCATTATGTCCCATTTTCAGAGAACTATCTGAGTCTCCAAGAAATTCCCCTTTCCCCCAACATTGTGTCTCAACTTTCATGTCCATCAAACTTGGGAAAATAGCACCCATACTTCAACACACCATTTCCATATATCAGCCACTCACTTTTTAGCCTTATCCTAAGGATCCCTGAAGCTTTTATTTGTGGCACCTTGAAGTTCTGTTGAAGTTATACTGCCTCACAACCTCAACATGAGGGTTTGTAATTCTCATCCTGACTACATGCAGAACCCATTCTTCAGCAGCCCACTCTATGAATACCTCTGCCTACCAACTATCCACCTTTGGTTGGATCTTCAATGATTTCAGCCAAATAACCCAGATGCCACAAGGAAGAGGAAAAAAGGGAGCCAGAGAAGAAATTTATTCCCTTTATTACCAGGTTCTCATTGCGACACTCTAAGGACAGGCATGTGGAGTGTGTGAAAACAACACAGAATCAAAACGCTGATCTCTGGCCTGAGCTCCTGATCATGGAGGGTCCAAAATAGGGCCTTTTAATTTTAGGCCTGCCCATGCTTGCCATGACCAAGATTGGCTTATTTATTTGAGTTATATAGTTCAATAACAGAATACCTCACATTTTTGAGCATTTATTGATTAAAGGCAATTCTTCTAAAAATTGTATTCATTATCAACATATTTATTTTAGAAGTTCAGACATTTTTTTAGAGTATATTAACAGAGAGGAGGGAGGTCAGTCATACTTCACATCTACCCTGAGGGGCACACTTTAAAAAAAAAATCCAGAGGCTTGACTACTAAAGATAAACACAATATGAAGGTTTCTAAAATCCTTAGTGGAATACATGTGCTCTAAAAGGTGAAAAGAAATACCTCCTCTTTTCAGTTATCTAAGATCATAGTATCAGTGATGATAGTGACACCAGTGATAACATCAGCTCTAGGGATAGCAATTTCAGCAAAACATAAGCTATGGTGATATCCACATCTGTGACCACTCAGGGATCTGCTACCCCTGTGAGCCTATTGTGCCTACAATAGTCTGGGTCCAGCTGGCCATATCTTCCATAATGAAGAACAGGTTGCTGTACTTGTACCTTTATTTCATCAATGATACAAGAATAGAAAGTAATTTATGAAGCCTCTGGTGAGACCTACTTAGACAATTACATGCAGATTTCTAGGATTTATAAGAAGAATGTGCCTTTTACAAAAATAAAACCTTTTCAGACTGGTTTCTATGCCTCAGGAATGATGGAGAGTGTTCATGTGGGAGGTAATATGACCAGGTAGTTAGAACTATACTCATCATGACCTGAGTCCTATCACACTCACTATCATAACATCAGGTGGGTAGAGCAGCACCCATCACAGAGAAAATAATATATGTTGGATTAGACAAGGACAGGGAGTCCAGATTGTTGGCAACAACTACTACAGCACTATGCCCTGTGATATAGCCCTTACCTATGGATTCAGAGAAAGCTCACCTTGAGTAGTCAACAAAGAAATAAAAGACTCCACTCACTCCAAATTCATCATAGCTCTCAATCTACTCTCTTATACACACTGTTTTAGCCACTCCCTTGCCTGTCCCGTATTTCTACTCAGCTCTACTCACTGACACGCAAATTCCCTAAACCTAGGTAACTTGTTGACTAGGCCAAAACATACTTGTGGTACTGAAGTAAATTGGACTTTTTACTGCAATCCCAGGCCCTGTGAAATTCATTTCTTTAGACCATACTTTGAGAGCCAGCTTCACACATCCTTACTGTGTTAGATTGGAGCCTGGACATCTCTAGCCATTCATTTGGTCTTTGCCCCCAATATTGACCTTTGTTCTTGCCTTCGGTAGGCTTCACCTCAACCTTTTTTCTAGTATAACTCATCCTCACTAAAAATTTTTTTCTGACACGAATATCTACCATACCTCAGCTCACCTTCTGCATTCATGGTGTTTCCATTCTTACAACCTTTCATCATTTCCAAGACAACTACTTCCCCTACGCTGGATTTTCATCTATTTTTCTCCATATCCTTTATCCTAAGTCCTTTGTCCCATGACGCCCACTACCCTGTACACTCGGTGTTTTTCTTTTGTCCCATTGTTAAGGCACTTATCTGAGAACTTAAAAATTGTCTACCCCTCACACCATTCAAGTTTGCAAGACTTCACCTCCACTTTCCTGCACCAGCTCCAGTTATTTTTCTATCAACAGGTTCTCAGTTGCTGATTCATATTTTTGAACGACAAACTGACCTGCCAGAAGAGCACTTTTGCATAATACCCCTTCATCCCATTGAACCTATGCAGTGGCTAAAATCCCCCAAATCTACAGGCTTTACAACTTTTAATCCTGACTCTGAAGACCCCATCCACCAATGCCCTTATTTTTTATCCACCTCTGGTTATCCACAATTCACTTCTGGCTGCATCTATAAGGATTTCAGCCAAATATTTCATAAATGTTGAGAAGGAGGAAAGAAAACAGAAAAAAAAGGAGAGATTCATTTCCCATTTCCCAGATTCTGGTGTGAACTATCAAAGGACAGACATGTGGTTTGTGAAATCAGCAACGACAACAACAAAAAGAATGAGAACACCGATGTCTGGCTTAAAATCCAGGTGAGAGAAAGCTATGAAAACAGGGTTACACACTTGGGGCATGTGCTCAGCTGACAAGATAGGGACATGCATGTTTATTAGATATGTTGAGTTTCATGACAGAATATTGTTTAAAATCCCTGTAAATTTGCTTATTGAAGGTATAGGGAACATGGATGTCAAATGAGAACACTGTTGATGGTTAGTCTGCTGTGGAGATTCACCTTTTACAGCCTCTGCCTCTTCTCAGATTCTGGCACCAAGGCTTCTTTGAGGAAACTTTAGGCCGCAGAAGAATGTGGGCAGTCTGGATATCTCCTGATGTGAATGACAAGTCAAAAAAGAAGGAATAAAATGGAAATAGTTTATTTGAAATATTGTAGCCAGATAAAAAATTAATTGGAAGGTTAAAGAATATGGGAATGATTGACATAGTGAGCAAGATGAGAGAATTAGCTAATTACAGGTAGGTGTTGTGCAAGTTTAAAGGAGTCAAACCAATTTAAAACTGTAAGAAGCCCTGGCTGGTGTAGCTCAGTGGATTGAGCTTGGGCCTGTGAACCACACTATCGTGGTTCAATTCCCAGTCAGGGCACATGCCTGGGCTGCAGGCCAGTTCCCAGCAGGGGACTCAAGAGAGGCAGCCATGCATTGATATTTCTCTTCTTCTCTTCCTCTCTAAAAAGATAAATAAATAAAATCTTTAAAAAAACTGTAAGAAAAATATTATTCAAGCCCATTCAATATGGCAGTGAGAATGAAATAAAATTTTCTGATACAGAAGCCTGGAAAGAATTTAAGAAGAGGAGGAAGCATAAGCATCTGTGTTTCTTAACTGGCTATACACAAAAGAACATTAGAATTTGTCTTGAAACCCTGACATGAGGTCATTTTACAACTAGGTTGTAAAGTTTCCCATACAAGTTAGGCTTCTATCTTTTTTTCAGGGACTGGGACACAGGTATGTTAGCAGAATTCATTTCACAAGAATGAATCTAAACCTTCTAGACAGATAAACTGGCAAGAAGCTTTGGAGAATACCTGTGTCCATTTCAGAAGGGCAAAGCAAGAGCCTGCAATTACAAATTGCCTGTACATTTCCACATAAAATGCTCTGAAAAAGGAAGTCAGAAAATACCTGTGAAATGATTAGTGACTCTGAGGGAATATTAAACACTCTAGGTCATAACAAAACTGCTTTTCACAGTGTCGAAAAACACAAATAAATCTCTTGGAGCCAAGACCCAGTTTGCATTTCCATCAATTCCTGCAATGTATGAAGAGTTGCAAATTCACAGCCATCAATACACAGGTTCAAACATATGTGAGAGGCAAGTTCTGATCTTCCAGAAAGCTGTGTTTCTTTAGTTTTTCATAGAAACATTAAATTTTGTTCTGTAGTGACTTTCTCTTTGATTAAATGTCATCTCCAAGAAAGAAGAATATTTTTGATCCTACAATATGGCTGGTGACACTGGATTTCCCCAGATTCGTTACTTAACTACACAGGAACTGACATTTGTCCTATAGTGTACTCTGACAAAACTTACTCTTATGTAGAGTTAGATGAAAACTTTAACAGCCTGTTGAGGGTAGAAGGAAGTACCCTCACACTTCACCTGCAGGCTCTCTAGCTTTGGGGAATTCCCTCTTCTCCTAAGAAATGCCAAAATACCAATCAGGTCACTCTTAGCTTTTTAGAGGGTGAGGTCATTTCTAATTAGTTGGCCATTGTTCTCAAGTAGGACATTGAAACCAAAGTCTTGGTTGTATTAAGAAAGTTTCCAATTATATTGTTAACAAAGAAGACAGAGTCATAGTGAATGCATGTAAATAATTCTTTTGCTGTGAAAACAGAATACTTAAAAAGACAAGAAAATGTTGATGGGAAATCAAATATTGAAACAAAAATTAGTGTTGTTACCCATATGAGTATCCTTTAGTTTATTTCCATTTTTTAAGACTGTGTTCAGGTGCCCTCCACACATCCACAACTAGGAGGGTCTGAGCTCTGATACATGTGAACTTATCATGTGCTCCTATCAGTCATCTCAAGACCACTGCTGGTTCTAANATTTCCATTTTTTTAAAACTGTGTCCAGGTGCCCTCCACACATCCACAACTAGGAGGGTCTGAGCTCTGATACATGTGAGCTTATCATGTGCTCCTATCAGTCATCTCAAGACCATTGCTTGTCCTTGGAGGAATATGGTGTCACTTCCATGGTGAAGATTGCTTTAGAGGAACCAGAGGTTGAATCTAGTGTGGAATATGAATTTAGGTCAGCAATAATGATACTGTCAGCTCATGTTTTTGAGTATTTATTGACTCAGTGCAAGTCTTTTAAGGACATTCTACCTCAACAAAGTCTATTAAAATGGCCAAAAACAGAATTATGACTTTAGTAACACAGAGGAGGGAGGTGTGTCAGTCATATATTGTATCTAAATTGGAGAAACTGATGTGTGGAAACTTTATACTTGTAATTCTCAGCATTATTTATTTTACAAGGTCTATGATGAAGATTCTGTTGTGCCAGTGTAACAGGGTAACATGGCCAGTGTTGTAATAATATTAAAACTTTTGCCTTGGCAGAGCCAGAGAGATGGGCATGACTCTAAGCCAGGATGCAATGTAGCCAGAGGGACATTCTGAGTCTGTGAGAGCAGCTTAGAGGCAGCTTCTGCATCATGGGGCCAGGCCTGCCTGGACTAACTATGGCAGCTGAGAAATGCAGAAACCATGGGAGTGCAAGCTGGTGTAGCCAATTGTGGAAGGAGTCAGAAATGAGCTTATGGGGAAGGGCCCAGCCTAGCATCTAAACAAAAAGGCATTTTTCCATGTACAATGGGGAGAACGAGGGACTTGGCAGGACCATGAGGGGAAAAAGTGTTGAAAAAAGACTCTCGACAGCCGACCATGAGGAGGTCCCACATGGTTTTGGATTAAGAACTGGAGATCTGGGTGACATAGCTGATGGTGTTGGAAACTGATAGAGACCTGCCCAGTCAAGCACCAGTGTTGGGGAGGAACAAGGAGAAATGAGCTGCAGACTTCAGTTCGGTTTTCTATTTTCTCTTGGAAGGCAGTACTTGTAACTGCCATGCTCTGAGACTGGCCTGACTAGATAAAAGGAAGAGGGCAGAATGGTGTGTTTGTGGCTCTCTTTGTTTTCTGAAGAGAGTGAGATTTAATGCCACAATTCTGACATATTGTAAACTTGTATGTCTTTTAATTAAATAATTATTTTCATTTTTACCATACTATGGCATAGAGAGCCACAGTCCTGAATACAGTAGTGGGAAGAACCTAAAGTAACAAAAGACCCTTTGGGGAATCATTTCTATAACACCAGGACAGATTAACTCTCTCCCTGAGCAGCAGACTCATACCACTGAATAATCACTGTGTGGAGATCATATTAGGGTAGCAGGTCATGACCATGGCATCCCTTAAAATCTGTGACTGTATTGTTGCTGCTTAAAGGAATGGTCATTTTCATGGGTTCTATAGAGAAACATATGATGTAAAATTTTTGAGAGTGGGCTTAGGACCTGGGTCCATGCTTCTTCCTCAGAGATCTCAGCCACTCACAGTATATAATAGGCTCTGTAAATTTCACCAGTGGATGCTCTGGCCTGTGCAGAATGACCATTGTCATCATTGAGATGACAAGGTATAAAAAGTGGGCATCACCTTCTCTCTGATGCCAGATAACTCCAGGGTGAAGCCTGACTTGTTCTGTGAACATCTCTGTGGTACCAGCACAGGAAACCACTTCCTGCACCATGTATCATCCACATTATCACATGGAATTTTTTTTCTCATAAGCTTTTATTGATTCTTTCCTAGAAGTTTCTTAGACTTCAAAAATGTTTGATTCACACTCCTCATGTAGACTTTCATAAATGTCAAAGGAGGCAGGTTTACCACCTCTATAAGTCTCTGGGGCAAATGAAACTTTACTGCAGTTGAAGACATTTACCTTTCATTAAGTAATTTTTGAGGAAAAAAAGAGGAACCAACCCAATATTCATTATCTTGGATTTTGAGAAGTTTCATCTAAATAACTTCTTAATCCTATGAGACTTTACTTTCTTGGCAACAAAGTAAAATCTTCAGATAGAAGTGGTTATGGTTTTGATAAAAGACAAGGACTAGAGATGTAGAAGGAAATGACTCTATGTGTTAAATGTTGTGCATGAAAGCCTTTCTCCTTACAGTTAGCATAATACTGTAAGGAGAAAGACCAAAAATGTTAGTAAGATCATGAACCATATGAAAAATGCTTCTCTCCCCACTTGTTGAACATTGTACTGGAAGTTTGGTGGAAAAAAATAGCCAGGAAGATCAAATAAAGGTATCAAAATCAGAAAGTGAAAAAGAAAATGATCTATTTTAACAAATAACCTAATGTTGCATGAAGAAAACATTAAAGATTTCATCCCCCAACCCCCAAAATGTTAAAAGTAATAAATTCAGTGCACTTTCAGGAGAAAAACAGCCTCTTTTCATTTCTCTGCTTCAACAATAAATATGTCAAAATTGAATTAAGAAAACAGTTTCATTTCCAATACTTGTCTTTATAAAGACAAAAATACTTCCCAATAAGCTTAACAAATGAGGAGGAAGATGTATACACTGGACACTACCAAAGATTTCTAAAAGAATGGAGTACTAAAAAGCAGAAAGAAGAAGAAGCCCCTAAAGCTCTCTTTATGAGAGCATGGGTGGAACTGGAGAACATTATGCTAAGGGAAATAAGCTGGGCTGTCAAAGACAAACACAATATGATGTCACCTATAAGTGGAAGCTAAACAACAAAATAAACAAGCGAGCAAAATATAACCAGAGACACTGAAATAAAGAAAAAACTGACAATAACCAGAGGGCAGGAGAGAGTGGGATAATGGGGTGGGGTGGGGGGAGTAGGAAGGGTCATCAAGGAGCATGTATGAAGAACACATGGACAAAGACAAAGAGGTATAGAATTGAAAGTGGAAGAGGAGATATGTGTGGACTAGGTGGAGGGGTGGCAGAAAAATGGAGACAAGTGTACTTGGACAATAATAAAAATAAATTGAAGATAATGTTTAAAAACAAATGTGTCAGTAATTAAAATAATTTTAATCAAACTGAGCTTCCAATTAAAAAATATATAAAAGTAAAACTCTTCTTAAAACTTTCACAGAAGGTCTTCTTACATAATGGTTTTACAGGTCTTCTTCCAAGTTATGCTTTAATGTCCCACAGAAATTGAGACACAGGGACACCGGGATGATTAAATTTTAAGAGATGGGCACAGGTCCTTTTGATAGATACTCTCTGAATCATAACAATAGCAAGATAATTTTAAGAAGACTTGTGTGAATTGCAAATGGCAAAAATCTTTAATTACAAATTGCAATTAATACTGTAAACACAATTCTCTAAAATATGGAGGTGAGAGGCCTACAATCAGGAAGAACCTGTCTGAAGGTTAACGACTCTAAGGGAACCTTCAGGTCTCTGGGTCATAACCGAACTGCTTTCTGCACAGGGGATGGAAACACAGCTAAATCTCTTGCAGCTGAGCCATGATTTGCACCTGCACCAGTTCCTGCAATTTTTAAAGAGGTGCAAAATAACTGAGATTCCCTGAACAAGGCCAGACCTGATCTCCCAGAAGGCTCTGCTTCTGGAGATTTCCATTCAGACATTATATTTATCTCTACAGTCACTTTGACATTCATCAAAATTAATTACTAAGGGACAAGTGTGTTCTTGAGCCTACAACATGGCTGGTGTCACCTGATTTAGCCTGATTAGTCAGTTACCTAAGTGCAGAGGAACTGACATTCACCACATAGTGTGCTCTGATGAGGGTTTTCCATGACAATATGATGGGAGTTTTAACAGCCTCTTGAAGTTAGGAAGCGTTTCTTAAACACTTCACCTCCAGTTTCACTTGCTTTGGGTGATGTCTTTTCTGCAAGAAGTACCAAAAGTCTGGAGATGTGAAGCTTAGCTCTAAAAAGTATGAGGTCATTTCAAATCCCATGTGCATCAATCTGAACTAGAACATTTTAACTAAAGCCTTGGTTTTATTACCGAAGTATCCAATCACAATTCATTAACTAAAGGAACAGAAATGTACTGAACTCAGGCAAATAATTATATTGGCAGAGAAGGAAGAATACTCAAAAGACTTTAGAAGTCTTTTGAAAGACATCAAAGAGAGACACAAAAATCAGTGTTGCTACTCACATTATTGTCCTCTTGTCCATTCTCATTATATACAACAGGTTCTCTCCACATGTGTTCATGGACAAGACACAGAGCTCAGATTCTAAGATTTTTACCTTCTCTCATTTGTTATCACACAACTACAGCTCATCCTCTGAGGGACACAGTGTGACAATGACCCTTCCACTGTGGCCATGGTACACATGAAACCAAACCAATGTGGGGGTTGGTGTGAAATGTGACCTTAAGTCAACAATAATGACAAAGTTGGCTCAAATTTTTCTAGTGTTTATTGACTCGATACAAATCTTTAGGAACTATTCAACCTCAGACAGAATCAATTGTGATATTCAAAAAATTACATTATTTAGAGTTTAACAACACCAAGGGAAAGAGGAGAGTCACTTCCATTTCACACGCAGCTTAAGCGGAGCAGTTTTACCAGAAATCCTGGGATTGGAGCCTTTACACTGGTAATAACCAGCATCCCATCTCAGGACAGGGTCTATGGTGAGGTTTTTGCGGTCAATTGACAGAATCATTCTCTCTGTGTACTTCAGACTTGAGTGATTGAAAAACCACTCGATGATGTCAGCATTTGTGTTGCAGGTGAAGATCACACCATCATACTCATTGACTGTGGTGTTGCTGGCAGTGAGGATGGGTCCCCTCACATATGCTGTGGAGAAAAGAGAAAAGGACTCATTGAGAATGGGCTTCAGATGTGCAGCCACATGGCTTCCTTAGAGTCTCAGCCATTCACAGCCCACAGTGACTTATGTAAAGTTCACCAGAGAGTAGTTCAGGCATTTGGAGGAAAATTGTGTTAGTTCAGGTGACAATATTAAGAAATGAGCTACAGCTCATCTGTGTCCTCATATAACCTGAGGCAAAATATATCCAGAGACACTGAAATAAAGAACAAACTAAGAGTAAGTAGAGGGGAGGGAGGAGAGGAATAACAGGGGAAAAAAGAAGGAAAGGGTCATCAAGGAACATGTATGAAAGACCCGTAAACAAAGCTAAAGGAATTGTGGCTTGAGGGTGGGGTGGGGAAAAGTGGTGGCAGGAAAATAGAGATAGATGTACTTCAACACGATAAAAATAATTAATTAATTTTTAAAAAAGGAAAGGTCAGGATTTCAATGGAGAAAATAGTCTTTATAATGAATGGTGTTGAACATCAGTTTCCACATGAAATGTAATGATGTGGATCCCTGTCTGATACTACGCAAAATTCAGTCAAAGTTATATCAAAATTAATTTCATATTAATATCAAAACTAACAAAAATTAAGTCAAATTACATCAAATTCTACAGGTTAAACCTCACCCTTTAAAATGCTTATAAAAATATTGAGAGGAGATTTTAGGACATTGAATTTGAAATGATTTTGTGAAGATGACACTAGGGAGACAGGCAAAAACAAGTAGACATTCGCAATATTCTCAAAATGAAAATGTCACCATCAAAAAACATAACACTTTTAATGGTGTTAAAATGGTGTTTACATTTCATGAAATGTGAGAAGATGGTTTGCAAATCATATAAAAAATAAAAAAAATATTTAGAATACACAAAAAAATCTACACTCAACAACCACAAAACCAAATCATCTTATTTAAAAATGGAATAAACCACTTGAACAGACATTTCTAGAGAATATGTACAAATGGCACATAGTTACTGAAGATGCTCAACACTACTATTATGCACAAAAATGAAAATCAAAATTCTCAAGGTTGAATTTGTTGCTTGTGATGTTGGTTATGGTTAACTTTGATCTGCAGGAAGAGAAAAAAATTCCCCGTGTTTTACTTTTGATATCTCCAAAAGCTTCTTCAAGCACAGTTGGTACCTCTCACTTCTCAGTCAACTTGAGTCTTGCTTAGAACTAACAAGGAAGATCAGCATATCACAAGAACATGTTTGGGAATCAGAACACTCAGAGGATGCATGTCCTCCAGCTATATGTCTGGGGGGAACTGCAGACTTTCTCAGGTGTCAGTTAAGTATCAGTGTTGATTAAGGAAAGACATAAGACAGGGTTTCAGACAGAACACTGCAATTCTCCTGCTTCTTCACTGACCACTTGACTGTCTGCCTGACCAGAAGCCATTCATTTCAGCTGCACAGACATCTATTGCCAAGCTGAGGTATGTTCGTATGAAGCACTATTTTCCAGGACATCTAGAGACTACTAGGTGAGAGTTGAGCAGAAATAACACAGAGAAAAGAAGCAAGCCAGTGATAAGTTGACTTCTGAGGCCCTGGGCTAAGAGATAGGTCAAGTCATTTCAGGTAAATGTGACTGAAATGAGACAGTGAACCAATGAATGACATAGCAGGGTCCAAGAAATGATTTATCAAAGGGGGAAAGAGACAGGCAGAAGCTGATAATGGCAGCAGAATCATGTGCTCTACCCTTAACCCTTAAAGCCATTCTCTCTCCCCTGAGGGCAGGTGAGGACTTGTGCAAATGCAAAATCAGTGTATCAGAGCAAGTGGGAGCATGACTTGCTGAAATTCTGGCACTAGTGGGCAATTTCTGTTAAGTGGTTATGAGACAGAAATTGGAAAAACACTTAAAATTCTTTTGTATGTGAAAATTATTATTAATACCCTAGGCCCAAGACCAACAGTGAGTCCTATTTTATTAGAGAAAAGTTAAGGATCTGAGATGATGGTCTTAGTCCCTGGGACCACAAAAGCCTGTTCCCTATGGTGAGGATTCCAAGGACTCTGCATCTAGGTTACAGGCTCTGAAGAGATTTGGATCACTCATTCACTCATTCATTCATTCATTCATTCTACCACCATTTATTTCTTTCTAATTCATCAAAAGCATCTGAGTGCTTGTTAAATGTTCATCCTGAGCTGGTTTCAGGGGTACAGTGGAGAATAAGAAAGCAAAGTTTTTTTCTTTACATCTGCTGAAAGGGACTGCACCAGGAAAGGAAACAAATAAGTGATGTCAAGTCCAGTGCATGGAGGTGTGGATGGGCAACCTGAGGGGGATGCCTAGGTAATCTATGCAGTGATTCTGATTGTTACTGAAGATAATGTTTTTCTAGAGTAAAAACAGATTGCCACCCTTTTTGCCCCTTCAAAGACCAAATGTATTCCTGTGATTGAAGACACCTAAGAGAAAAGGCTCTGAACTACTTTGTTGGTTTAGAAATCCTAAGAGTCTCTCATAAGGCCCCAGAGGTAGAGAAATTAAGTTTGTGGCTACAGACAGATTTCTAGTGACCTAGATCACCTGCTCACGGTCTGTGTGACTCTCCTTTAGTGACTGTATTTCCATGTTTCTCAGTTTCTTCTTAATGAATATTTGGCTGCCAGGGTGTCAGTGTAATGACTGTAAAATATTTAGAGGATCTGACCTAAATCTTGAAATAGAAGAGCTGCTCAAAAGACACATCTGTTATGATCAACTTCCAGAGAGAACCCCTGGCTCATCCCTGGTGAATGAGGGGCTTCGAGGAGCATCTCTTTTTCTCAGTTTCTTTTAGGGGATGTTGACTTTCATCTGAACTTTCCAGAGAACCCCAAGATAGCTGGCTAGCTACAAGGACATTGTCTAACTTTGCTCTTCACACAAAACTAAGGTGATAGACCAAAATGCATTTCTGGCGAGATACAGATCTTGGTCAGGAGCTTTGACTGGTGACCTCCTCAGGAGCCTTGTGTATTGGGCACCCATTAAACTGTTACACACTCAGGCCTTCTGAGGAGGCCAAACCCAACCTAGCACAGGCTCACCAGGGTTCTTGGAGTAAAGATCTCTGGGACAGGCTTCTTGGGAGGGGTTTCTGAGCTGAGCTGTGTAAGAACTTCAGGGGGCCTCTCAGCCTGTGCACTGACCTAGTATAGCAGAATCATTCTCAAGATCAAGTGAAAAGGCAGGTGCTCAGGAGGCTGAAATTAGTCTGTTCTCCCTCTGCTGACTTAGTCCCATCAAACTGATCCTTCTGTCTGCATTGGCAGTCTGCAAGGCTGAAATTTGAGAAAGGAAGTGAGGTTTTAGCAAGTTTGTCTGTATTCTCTGTGTATCTTGCATTAAGTGCTAAAATCCACCCTGAATCAAAATGCCAAGGGGAAAGAAGGTAGTGTCCATGGTATATCAGTCCTGTGTGTGAAGTGGAATTCACCCCACCTGACACCCAGAGGACAGAGAGCAATTACTCACGGTATACATCCAACCGTCCACATGCTATCATTTGTTGGCAGCCTTGTATTTGGACCACTACAGTGTAGATTCCTGCATCTTCCATGGAGACATTGGTTAACACCAAGGACCCATCACCAATTACTATTGCTTGTCCACCTGGAGGACCTCTTACGTAGTTTCCTTCATGTACTGAAAGATATGCAATATGCTGGTCGTTGTCAATGATTCCTCCCCTGTACCACAGGAAGAGTTCTGCATTAGGCGTATGATGGCGGATACGTAGAGTCACATCATGCCCCTCGAGACAATCAGCTGATAAAACTGTCACTTGGGCAGTGGTGGGTTGGCCCCAGAAGTTTAAGAGTGAGACTGGGAAATAAGAGGAAAAAAAGCATCATTATTTTTATGTATGTTTTGCGATGGAAAGATGAGGCCCTCAGTCCTGAGGAAATTGCTTTTATGTCTCAGCCTCGGTCTGTAGGTGAGTTGTTTCTCTCAGGTCAAGGTCAGAGACATGACCCTCTTTACTTCACCACCTCTGAAGCTTTTATTTGGGGAGTTTCAAATACTCTTCTCCAGCTATTTGTCTTTCTCACCTCTCCATTGTACTCAGTTGCCACCTGATATTCATGGGCATTTTTGAAAAGCACCTTTGCTGGCCACCTTATGTATATATTCTCTGTCTTCACTTTCTGACTTGCCTTTACTCTTTTTTTTTTCATGGCTATTGTGGGTACCTGATGTCTCGTCTAGATTTTTTCTTGTTCCTCTCTCCTGTGTAGAACATGGGCTTCATGAGAACAGGCCTTGTCTCATCTTCTAATTGCACTGACTGCAATCTGGAAATATATGGGTTTGCGTGAGTGGGTGATCCCAGTGTCCTGTACATCCTGGGATCTATAGACCCATTTCAAAAGTTGGTGATGAAGACAATATCTAAGACTCTTTATTAATTTTTCATGTGCTTCCTTTTAAATCAGCATACCAACATGATGAATAACAGGAAATGCACAGCAACTGAGGGTTTTCTGCCTCTCACCACTTCCAGATTATGAGATTTTCCTCTAGCTGAGCCCCCTTCATCATCCTACTCTGCTCCTTTGTCCTTTAGCTTCAGGTAATATCAAAAGCCTTCCCTCTTTTCTCAGAGCACTGGTCTCTTCAGCAGATTCCAGCCAGTCTCTGTGTCAGATTCTTAGTCTACCCCCCCAAATTGTCTCCTACTTACCAACCAGCAGGAGCCCTTGCCAGTGGACAAATCCTCTGTGAGTGGAGATTGAAAGAGACTCCATGGTATATGTTGTCTCTTCTGTGGCTGCCTCTTTGAAAGAAGCTTGAGTTACTCTAAGGCTCACAGGCACCTCTGTCTAGAATGGTGCCATCTGCTGTTTGTCCTACCTGTGCACTGGGATTTATTCTGGGGCATGTTTACTTTTCTTGTCATGTGGGCTGGGGGTGGGGTCTTTGCACTTTACCCTCCCTTTCCCAGTTCTCATTTTTGCCCCCCTTATACCTTGTAACCTGTACTTCTTTCTTATACTTTTATTCCCTGAGAACTTCTAAGGCCTCTCAATACCACACATTCACAAACACAAACTCCCATGCTGTGTTATGAAAGCAAAAGGAGGTGTGTCTGGGTTTCAAGCGTTTCCCACAGCTCCCTGTCAGGTGTATGGCAGCCTCCCCCTCAGCCCTCTGTTTTTCACATTTGACTTTTCTCTTCAGAGCAGGAATTGTAGAGCTAACTCTGAAAAACCTGTCAAAATGATGTCACCCCTCCTGTGCATCAGATCCCCTGTGAAACTTTACAAACATCTCTATTTCCAGGTGAAATCTTGAAAATGCAGCTTCAGCAGCTCTCCAGGTAATGTGGGTGTCCATTCAAATTGTGATATTTTGATATGAATGTAGAACCTCCTGTCTGTCTACCCTGTGCACAAGGGAAGTCTCCAGGTCCTTTTATACTACAAATTCTGAAATAGGTGGGAGACTTTGCACCCACAGTTGACCTGTACCCACAGTAGACATCTGACAAGCTGTTGGGAGAGGTTGATCGAACTGGCCCGTAGGGTACACTTGCAATAGCAAGGGTGATGGGGGCACACGTGTCCCTGAGGCACTGACTTACTAAGGACAACATTGGTCACTACTGTGACTTGGTCTTTGGACTGTCAGTACCACTCAGAGAGCCACAGGTGTCCTAAAATCCTGGATTAATTCTGTTTCTGACACAGAAACCCAGCTGGGCACTGGGTCCTCTCCATGGTCTCAGTGTTCTGAGATGTTTTTTCCTCCCAGCACGAAGGTCACAGAGATGAGTCTGGGTGTGAGCAGGCATCAAGCTTGGCAATAATTGCAGACGGGACCCTACTTTTATCTCAAGTTGTCACCACATTGGCATTTGCTTTCTGGGAAAAATAGGGAAAACCAGGAGTCTCAGTAGGACTTACAGTTTTGAAGTGCGAGATGGGACGTGTCCTGCATGTCTTAGGAAGAAAAAAGTTTGGGGAAACTTCGGTGCCTACTGGCTTTCTGTTTTTCAGGGGACAGGTTCATATGGATAATCCCTGTCCATGCCTGTTCGTTGGACCTGTTGTTTTGCTGCCTGGCTCTTTGGAAAACCTCTGATTTCTGCTTGGGCGGCCTTCTTCTGGTCGCCTTGGCTTGGCATGGATGATGCCATTCATGAGGTACAGAGCAACACACAGACCACCATGAGGGAGGGGGTGGTCCAAGGCCCTGTCAAAGTACAAAAAGTGCAAATCAATACATCAATTTAATGAGTTATCTGAGTCAAACTGACCTCATATGTCTGGGAGAGAGGTTTCAAATCCTGTGAAGTCAGTTTTGTAGCTTGTTTTATACATTATAATCAAAGTACAAGGTGAATAAGGATGCATAAAAACTGTTAGGAGGTGAGAAAAAAATAGAAAAGAAAAGTCTCTAGAATGGGTAAAAGGCAAAATGGAGAAATATACACATATATAGCGTATGTTATATGTATATAACATGTGTTATCTGTTATATATAACACATGTTTAATAGATAACACATGTGTGTATATATGTTTTATGTTGGTGGGTACAAGCTAATTCACAAGTACAGGACATAGAGAAGATGTGCAGGGGACTGAATAATATAAAGAGTCTGTGGTCTCACACACTTGTCCCAGACTCTGGCTTTTGAATGACCCAGCTTAGAAAATCACTCTGATGTGTCAAAGTTTTGCTATCCAAGAGGTAAAGAATAAAAGAAGATATCAGGGCTCACTGAAGGTAAAGAGTGACCTTTGCTGTGAAAATGGAGCCTGGGATGTGGTAACCTGCCATCACCTGCCAAACTAAAAATTTCTGATCAGGATATGCTGTGAGTTGGTCAGGCTAACTATGCAGTCCCCTGAGCTTGTCAGGGTTGCTGCACAGCCCCCTTTTGTTAACAGTCTCTACAAGTAGCAGAATGGACAAAGCAGGCAAGAAGGAGGGCCTAAGAAGGCCTGTTGCATTAGGGGATGAAAATCAGACTCCTCCATCTACTTATTCAAGCAAGGCCAGGTTTCTGTGTCTATTTCATATTTGTCTCAATGTTGCTCCCAGAGGACAGAGGTAGAATTGCAGCTAATGTCAGGTGATGCACAGGATGTTGACCAGTGTAGAATGAGCCCAGGGTAAAGGCAGACATTGACCCAAATATTATGAGTCCAATGTCAGGAGAACTGTCCCATC
>NW_028076957.1:0-567 GCF_014824575.4 Sturnira hondurensis | reverse complement strand
CCAGTATCCCCCATGCCCCTTCTCTTAAGTAACACAAGAAAAGTAGAGACATAATGAGTATTTTACAATAGTAGAGAGACTTCCATAAAGTACGATAGGTGCAGGGACACTGGGGAACTACAATAGTAAACATAGAGCTGTCGGATGAACAAGCAGAACTATGGGAAGCTGTTATCCATAGGGCCAAGGGCACACAGCAGACATTTGGGTATTAGAATCCAAATGGTCAGAGGAGTCAAGGTTCAGACTTGACCCTATGAGAAGAAGGGGCACCCGAGGGGTACTGTGGCCCCAGTGGGGAATGATGAGGTTGCTTCTGGGAAGCTGAGTAACTAAGGCTGGGCAGATTAACTTCACTGCCACTGCCAAGAGCTGTTGGGCAAGGTTGACAAGAGCAGTGGCTGAAAGGGCTGAGTAGACAGGAAGGAGCAAGGTTCTTTTCCCAGCTCTAGGCTCCCAGTCTGCTTTACAGATCTCTGCCTACACAACATAAGCAATTGGAAGCCACTAAAAGTAGTAATACACCCTGGCTGCTGTGGCTCAGTAGGTTGGAGTGTCCACCTACAA
>NW_028076956.1:0-525 GCF_014824575.4 Sturnira hondurensis | reverse complement strand
TTTTACTCTTGTCAAATTCTAAACGTTATTACGTTCCTGTATTACCTAAAATTGCTCATTGGTTTCTTATTACCATTAGAATAAAATCCCAACTCTAAGCATGGTATGAGGCTTGTTACTTCTCTAGACTCATATCCTCCCACCTCCTTTTGGCGATTTTGGGCTTCTTTCAATACTTCAAATTCTCCCTGTTCTGTCTTTTTTTTAGGTGTTTTCTAATGTGGTTTTCTTATTCTAGAACATGTTTCCCTGATGTTTTACTTGGTCTGTTGAGGCCTCAGCTAAATAGGCTGACTCTAATCAGGACCTCACTTGACTCCCTTTCCAGGTGAGAACTGTGGGACCAGCTGTAGATTCCTATTTCACTCTTTCTTACCACTTTATGACATGCACCATAAAATTCCAAGAGATATATTTGGTTGTTTTTGAGGTTGGGACAGCTATTGCAACTGATATTAAGGAAATTGCAGAGTGACTTCTGCCAAGATGGAGGCGTAGGTGGAAACACTGTGCCTTCTCCCACAA
>NW_028076955.1:0-794 GCF_014824575.4 Sturnira hondurensis | reverse complement strand
GCACCTTTCCCGAACAGCTGGCTTCTCTAGGTCACAGGTAAATTTTTTCACCTCTTCCCAGACAGGAGTATGTGTCAGTTTCATAAGAAGTTTTCCTCTAAATGCTAGAGGAAAAGTTTCCCAGACAGGAGTATGTGTCAGTTTCATAAGAAGTTTTCCTCTAAATGCTAGAGGAAAAGTGGGTCTCTCCTGAAAACCTCCACTTTTATTAGACAAAGGTCATCATTTATGTGTTATTTTTGCCCCAATTCTCAGAGAACCTAAAGCTACGCACTGTGTTGGGTGGCAGCAAATGTTTCTTCTTGGCCGAGCCTCTGTCCAGTTTCATTTTCCCCTTGTTATGTGGCCCTCATTAATTATTAATTTAAAGGGACTAGAATATACGGTTTTATGCTGTAAGTTTACTTCAAATGTTTTTGGAAATAAGTGAGTCTAGGTAACATATTTAGTGGCTGGACAGTTCACGTGCTTTCTCGCCTTTCCTCTCTTTCAGTGCGCATCTCCTGCTCCTCGATCCTCTGAGCATTAAAGGACATTGGTGTGGGTGAGGTTCTCTCTCAGCCGCAGCCACCGAGATGTGGGTGTGACCAGTGCTGGGCAGGGTGACCCACTCAGGTCGGCAGAGCCAGTGGGGCCAGCGGCAGGGGGCTGGCATTCTGTCTCTTCTGGCTGTCTACCTCTGGCCAGTTTCCCTTTCTGGGCCAGCCTTTTCACCCTAAAAAGCGGTGGGGGTAATAAAATCTTCAGGATTATGAGAAATAAGTGAGACAAAGGACATCCTAGAACCTGGTACC
>NW_028076954.1:0-1720 GCF_014824575.4 Sturnira hondurensis | reverse complement strand
TACCTAATGCTTTACCCCACACAAAATACAGGTGCCTTTTCTACAATAGGACCCACTACTAAGACAGAGAGTCAAATAAGATCTACCTAATACACAGAAGCAAACAGAAGAAGGCTGCCAAATTGAGGAGACAAAGAAGTATGGCCCAAGTAAAAGAAGAAAATTAAACCCCAGAAAAATAACTAAAATAGAAATAACTATTTCTATTTTCCTGAATTTGTTGAGACTCATTTTGTGTCCTATCATGTGGTCTATCTTTGAAAATGTTCCATGTGCATTTGAAAAGAATGTGTATTTAGCTTCTTTGGGATGAAGGGTTCTATATATATCAGTCAAGTCCATTTCATCTGGGTGTTGTTTAGTGCAGCTATATATTTATTGATATTTTGTTTGGAAGATCTGTCCATTTTTGACAGTGGAGTGTTAAAATCCCCTACTATGATTGTGTTGCTGTCAATATCTTTCTTGAAGTCCTCTAGGATTTTCCGTATATATTTGGGTGCTCCTATGTTGGGTGCATATATATTTACGATGTTAATGTCTTCTTGGTGGATTCTTCCTTTGAGTATTATGAAGTGACCTTCTGGGTCTCTCTTTATGGCTCTTTTTTTGAAATCTATTTTCTCTGATATTAAAATTGCTACCCTGGATTTTTTTTCTTGTCCGTTTGCTTGGAAAATTTGTTTGCATCCTTTCACTTTCGGTCTGTGGTGGTCTTTTGTCCTGAGGTGGATCTCCTGTAGGCAGCATATGTGTGGGTCATGCTTTCTTATCCATTCAGCTATCCTATGTCTTTTAATTGGAGCATTTAATCCATTTACACTTAAGGTTATTATTGATAGGTACTTATTCATTGCCATTTATGTACGGGAGTTCCTCTCTGTCTCTCTCTCTTCCGTCCTTTCCTTAAAGCAGTCCTTTTAGTATTTCTTGTAGAGCTGGTTTGGTGGAGGCATATTCATTTAGACTTCTTTTGTCTTGGAAGCTCTTTATTTGGCCATCTTGATTGAGAGCTTTGCTGGGTAAAGTAGCCTTGGTTGTTGGCCTCTGTTTCTCATTACTTGGAATATTTCTTGCCATTCTCTTCTTGCTCACGAGATAGTTTCACAGGAGAATTCTACAAAGCATTTAAGGAAGAGCTCACTCCTATTCTTCACAGACTATTCCAAAAAAATCCAAAATGATGGGAAACTCCCAAACTATTTTTATGAAGCCAGCATCATCCTAATTGCAAACCCAGATAGAGACACAACAAAGAAAGAAAACTTCAGGCCAATATCACTGATGAACACAGATGCTAAAATCCTCAAGAAAATATTGGCAAATTGCATCCTACAATACATCGAAAAGATCATACACCACAACCAAGTGGGATTCACCCCAGGGATACAAGGATGGTTCAATATCTGCAAATCAGTAAATGTAATACATCACATAAACAAAAGCAAAGATAAAAACCACGTGGTCATATCAATAGATGCAGAAAAAGCTTTTGATAAGGTACAACACCCATTTATAATAAAAGTACTCAGCAAAGTGGGAATATAGGGAGCATTCCTCAATATAATAAGAACCATATATGAAAGATCTACAACCAACATCATACTCAATGCGCAAAAACTAAAAGCTTTTCCACTAAGATCAGGAACAAGACAAGGTTGTCCACTGTCACCACTTCTATTTAATATAGTATTGGAAGTTTTAGCCTCAGCAATCAGGC